>NC_068358.1:57757409-57980040 GCF_020536995.1 Dreissena polymorpha | reverse complement strand
AAGACAAATACACTCTGGCTCACTATGGACTCAAAAATTGGATAAAACAATTTTAAATTAAAATAAGAAGTCATAGGACAGCGGAAAGGGTGTTTGAGGCTTAAACAAATACAGTTTTTTGCTAATTGTAAATGTTTCACAAATAATATTGTTTGGCCCATCACCCTTAATTGCTCCCTCTATATTCAAAAAGAAGAGAACTTTATTTTTTAAGATTTTAAGACAGAAAAGAACAAAACACAAAAGCAAAAGGACAACAAACAAACTAGGTGATGCTATAAGGTGAACACAACAATCTAAGGTGTTGCAACTAACCCCACATGATGTGTGGTACTATACCAGAATGTGCATGTGTTTCAATGCGTGCAATTCATGCAATCTGCGTGCCTGTGTGTCACATCTCTGATGCTGGACTGAGGACTGATGTTCTTTATAAACAAACATCTATTTGGCACATTTGTAATGAGACAAAGAAAAACTTTTATAAATTTTCTTGTATTTTCAAAATATTTTTTTTCTCATCCAGAAATTCTTAGCAAATTCACTTAATTATGAATTAAAATTTTATTTTGTCAACAGTTTTAATATAATGTTCTTAAATTACACATCAATCAATCAGTTAACATAATCCATATGAACAATACAGTGTGTCTGTATACTGCATTAAATTGGCACATGCAAGACATTTTAATGCTGAACTGTTTTGATAGAAGTAAAAGAGGCCAGCAAAAAATAGGCAAAGATGGTAAAGGGGCACAACTCTAGCTACCTGTATCTGATTCTTGGAGGTTGCAGACCCTTGCTGACGTTCTGCTAACAAAGAAATGCAAATGATCTAAAACAAACCCTGGTTGAAAGGGAATTAGAAAAAGGGAAAACAGCAAAAAGGAAATCTTAATTGTTAAACTAAAAGTTGTGTTAGTTTCACTGTGATGTGAGGAGAAGATAAATGCTGATGATCATTGGGAGGAGGAGAAAGAGGAAAAGGAGGAGGAAAAATTAATTGTCAGTGAAAATTATTTTAGTTAAACTCACATATAGTAGAAAGCAAGTTGTAGAAAAAAGGATCAATAATGATAATAATGTGAAGATAACACAGACAAAATGATGGTAATGATGTTGATGTCTATGTTGATGATAATTGTGCCTTTTGATGATAAGACTATGATGAAGAAGATGATGATGATCTGATCACAACAATTATGATGCTGCTGATGATGATAATGAAATGATGATGACACACAAGATTCTTGCTTGGGAGGGGTATTGAGGGTTTAAAAGTGTTTAAGTTGTCTGCAAATAAAATCACTAGCTGCAGTAAACACCCATTTTCTTATGATATGTGATCAACAGTTGATTTCATTTAATGAAAATTTACAACGTGGTTCTTACAAGGTTGCATATCTGTCAACAATCAAAAGAAATTAGGAATGTAAGGAACATGCTTCCATCTACACAAATTTAAAAATATTCTACAAAACTGTAGCAAAAACCTAAACACAGTGTTCATACAAGACAATCACCCTTAAATGTAGTCAAAGGTGAAAATGTTTAAATAATTAATAAACTTTGATAAACAAGGCTATGAAATTAACCATAAGATCTCAAATTTGCTATTTAAAAGCCTTTATTAGGTATTCTTTTTTTCTTTATATAAATCTTGCATTTCTTAACATAATGAAGATTTTATATAAGTCAGTACTGCTCCTAAATATTTTAAGAGGGGGTGGTGGTGGAAACGATCTGTTGATTTGTTTCTTACAAATGATCAGAAACTACCAAGATTAAAATTGCTAGCCATTTATAAAGGTATACAATCTAAACAGCAGAAACACTAACTGTTATGCTTCCACTTATGTTATTTTACAACTGAATTTGACTGGCTAAACAGCAAAATTTCTATCAATTAGTTTTTTTGTGCTATGTTAAAAACAGAAAAATACAAAAAAGAAAGGATTGTATTGAATGCACACTGCCTGTCTACTTGCTGAGAAATAACCTAGCCAACGAGCTAACGTGATAAGCACACTGCTATAACACAGAAAGTGGTTGATACTGTTATTTGTGAACAAGCACACAGCATTGGAACAATATGAACTTTTTCTGTTGTCATCCACAGACACGCGCCTGGAGCCATCGGAGTTGTAGAAGCTTGACTCACGCCCGATTGATCCGGGTCCATCTGCTGCTTGCAGACATAAGGATATTGATATGATTTGAGACTTTACAATACACTTGCTTATATTGTGATATACATGAAGTGATTTTCACATGTATGGTGATATACCATGAATCCAGTAATAAATAGTTCAATAAAAACTATACAAAAATAAGGTTCAAGGATGTTATTTCAGAAACATATCAGGGGATGAAAATACCCTTCCACTTTTATAAGGTTTACCAAAACCTTCACTTCTTAAGAGATCCAATAACGTTAAGTTCACTATTATTGAGCAATTTTGCATTCAACGTGCAAACCATTCTGATAAGAGGAAAAAATCGTACCTGAATAATAATTGTTGAAATAATAAACAAGGGCTGTTTGTAAAACATATGCATGCCCCATATGGGCTGTCATTTGTAGTGGCAGCCATTGTGTGAATATGTTTTTTTGTCTCTGTGACCTTGACCTTCGACCTAGTGTCCTGAAAATCAATAGGGGCCATCTGCCAGTCATGATCAATATTCCTATAAAGTTCATGATCCTAGGCGTAAGCATTCTTGAGTTATCATCCAGAAACCATTTTACTGTTTGGAGTCACTGTGACCTTGACCTTTGACCTAGTGACCTGAAAATCAATAGGGGTCAACTGCCAGTCATGATCAATGTACCTATGAAGTGTTCATGATCCTAGGCGTAAGCATTCTTGAGTTATCATCCGGAAACCATTTTACTGTTTCGAGTCACTGTGACCTTGACCTTTCACCTAGTGAACTGAAAATCAATAGGGGTCATCTGCCAGTCATGATCAATGTTCCTATGAAGTTTCATGATCCTAGGCATAAGCATTCTTGAGTTATCATCTGGAAACCATTTTACTATTTCGAGTCACTGTGACCTTGACCTTTGAAGTAGTGACCTGAAAATCAATAGGGGTCATCTGACAGTCATGATTAATGTACCTATGAAGTTTCATGATCCTAGGCCAAAGCATTCTTGAGTTATCATCCGGAAACAATTTTACTATTTTGAGTCACTGTGACCTTGACCTTTGACCTAGTGACCTGAAAATCAATAGGGGTCATCTGACAGTCATGATCAATGTACCTATGAAGTTTCATGATCCTAGGCCTAAGCGTTCTTGAGTTATCAACCGAAAACCATCTGGTGGACGGACAGACAGATCGACATGAGCAAAACAATATACCCCCTCTTCTTCGAAGGGAGCAAAACTACATTACAAGCAACAAAACAGAACAAAATAATGCTATGGTTTAATACCAGTATGTAATAAACAAAATTATCACCATTTTTTAGCATGAGATCAGATATTGCATTATACCAATGTACCAGTACCGTATATCGTTACATCCTAAAATTTACCCCATAATATCAATATACATGTATACCATGAAAACCCAAGATATAAACTAGATACTGCATCATATAAATACAACAATATATTGTTTCATCCGTATATTTAATGCACATACCCCATTGTACCAATATATGTATATTCATACACCCTTAGATATTATGCACATATCACACTAATTCACAAGCTGGATTATCTTTTCAGTTACACACTGCACAAGTTAAAGTCTTTTTGGGATAAAAATCCACTTATGTCCAACATCCAAACCAAAATATGATGGTGAGCACGTTCACATACTGTACAATATGACTTAAAGTCTCAACTCTCTAGCAGCAAATGTTTTTTTAGTAATGCTCGACACAAAAATAAGCTGACAAAAGGAAGCACAGACAAACCTTAATCTATATTGTCCCTCTAAAAATAGGGTTCATAAAAAGTCAACATTTTTCTTATTCATAAATTTCTGAGATTTTTGTCATAAAATGTATATATAATAATCTATGTTAATGTTATACAATTCGATGCCATAACAGGGTTCTCACCGTAGAATTGACCCCTGCTTGGGGCTCTTCGGTCCTTGTTCCCCTGAGAATTAAAGCTGCCAAAGTTGTCGGTCCTCTCCCGCTGATATTTGTTCACCCCAACATCGACGTTCTGCAACTGCAAAAATTGGAAATCAGTACTATGTATTATTTCAAAAGTGTTAACAATTAGCCATCGGGTCAAGAGATTTTTTTGCTAGATGCGAGACTAAAGAATAAAAATATTAATCACACAAATGCTCTGTGAGAAGTGACCAATCTCAGTTTATAGAGGTTCATGTTGAATACAAATATGTTCACTGAGCAACGCTTTGAAAGCCTGTCTTATGTTGAAAGTAATCAATAGAAATTGGCTTAGAAAAACAGTTCCCATACTCTTTGACCTGAAAGTCAATATATGTCTTTTTTTCCTCCCATGTAATAAGCAAACTGATTTCAATGATTGTGGGTCAAAGTCTTCTCTAGATATCATGCCGAAATCTTTTTTATTTCAAGTTCCTTTGCCCTTGAACATGGACCTTGTGATCTCAGACTGATAGATGTCTTCCTTTCCACTCAAGTAACCACTTAACCTATTTGCCCGATAATATATCAAAGCATTCTTTGACCGTCACATTTGACCTATAGATGTTCTATTTTTCCTCTTAAGTAACCATCAGTCTAATTTGCATGGTTGTATGTTCGACCAATCTCTGGATATCTTTCGGAAACCAAATGGTCTACAAACTGAATGACCACCAGAGAAGTGCAAAGCAACATGCCAGCTTCTTTAAGGGGGGGGGGGGGGGGGGGGGGAGGGGAAATAATGGACCAAAAACAAAACTGCCATTATCTTATCTACTAATAATTGTACTAAATAAACTACTGTACAATGAAATATTCTTTGTAATAAATTACAATATAAATAAAGCAGGGAAAGATCTAGAAGAAACAAGAAATGGCAGATGGGCTGCACCCTGCTCCTTTTGGTTACCCCCTCCTTTCCATATAAGTTGGTCAAAAAATAAATGAAAACCTGTTGAATTCATTTGTTCAAATATTCAATAAATGATGAAAATACTATGCTTAAAACCTTCATAGTATGTTTGGAACAATGAAATTCCCTCAATCAGTTGAATTCATAGAAAATGTCACAACTGGTATGGTTTTCCACCTTGCGTGTTCTGAGCAGCAACCTGTTCCTAAGGTGACTCTAGATCTTTCCCTTACTTGTTTTTAACCTTCGTTATTCTTTGCATGTTTTGCAGAAGTGCATTTACTACTTAAAATTTATTGAAAGGGCTAAAATAGGAATGCTTTCAAAAGTATTGTTTCACTTACAGGCAGCATCCATACACAAATCCTATATATCATAAACTGACCAACAGATTAGATGAACTGGCCTTATGCCTAAGAAAATTATAATTCTTGATTATATTCTTCCTGACTCAAATAAATAATTGATTAATTGACTGATTGATTGTATTGATAAAACTCATCTACACATGCAATACAAATATTTACTAGCTGACTATGTTGTATTCAGAGTTTATCTATAAAACCATACACAATTGAATCCTTTTTTGTGTTTACACTTCATTATTTCTTAAATTAGAGTTAAAAAATAATTAAAAGGTAATTAAGAACAGACTGTTAATTGCAAAAGAAAACCATGCAAACAATCTGGCAGCGTATCCAACATCCTTCCAAGAAAATCAAATTAGTTCTTAATGAATATTTTTTCCATGCAAAAACATTATATATTGATATTGCTTGTTGCTTACAGTTTTATTTTTAATTATGTGATATAATTCAATAATTTGATCATCTACAATATCAATTAGTCTATGTTTATATAAGCAACTTCCTAATTCTTTTATTAGATAAACTCTGATGATACCTAGGAGCGCAATAATAAACGGGAAATCTGGGTACAGTGACAACTATAGCATTATATATAGCGTACACATAACGTGCAACATACTTTGGACTGATAAGCCTTCCCCTTGCCAGCAATATAAATATTCTGTGGAAAGAGTCACAAATCCAGTATTAATCATATCAAAATGCAGAAGAGAAAAATCTACAGCTATTGTTATATTACAATTTATTGATGCGTTGATCTTATTGGTGGGATTATTACTGGCAAACAAAATTGCAATAAATTATATGGATTTCAGTTGTGTGATCTCGAATGTAATTGAAATAAAACACATTCCTGAATAAGATCTATTTGAAGCATGCTTGGACTAATGTAAGAGGAACAGTTTACGACTATAGTCACTTGGCTTTAATCTTTTTCTCAGGCACAGAATAGAAAGATAAGAGTATAAATGGAGTGTTTACCATATTTGTTACAAACAAATTTTTATCTTTGATGATAACAGTATTTGAGTTCTGTATGGAATATTTCAGGCTAATCAGGAATGGATGATTTGTTGGTCAAACATACGTTTTGTGTATGCAAAATGGAAAACAATAAAATATTTAAGATTGTAGAGACATAAACTTTCAATACAAGAACATACCTATATAAGCACATATAATACTTAAAACCTTTTTTCAAGTCAATAGCAGCATATCTAATTTAAAGCTTTGTTTTATCTGGGCAAATATTCATGTTTATTATAATCCTACGCAAATACTCTTTTAAAATTGTAATAGATACATAACAGATTTTTAAACAAGACCTGTAACAAAACAGCGCTTGGCTATTCTTCTGCTTTGATATTACAATTTACATTTTCTGTCAGCCAACGCTCATATCATGACCTGAAAGTTTTATTTTATGTTGAATATCTGTATTAGTTATGCAGTATGGTTAACTTAAAACTTAACATTTGTAAATTAAAACAAGAAATGTGACACTGTAAATAATATAGATTTTCACAATTTGACCAATTAATTTCAGTAAATGTTATGTTGATCATTTGGTATGCAACTGCATTTATCATCTCTATTTTTGGGAGAACATTGCTGAAAACAAAAAACACGATTTTTTGGCCTCAGTAAGTAGGCCTTTTCTCGAACCATATCTTACATCTGCAGCTGTAGCAACAATACCCAAGTTAAACATTAGTTGTACCTTAGCATCGGACAGCCGGTCTGATATTGTTCGGACTACTGAGACGTCCCCTTTCTGACTCGTCTGCTGGATCTCTTGGTTCTTCTTCTGGCGCTCTCTCATAGTGCTGGATTTGATACGCTGCAACTCGTCTTGCAGTGTCTTGTCCAAGAACTGTGTGTACACAAAACAATAGTTATAAGGAAGTTATGGTTTTAAATAAAAAAATTAATATTAGGCAAAATTAAACAATTTGAGCATTTTAAGTATCCCAAAAGAATTTAAAACAAGATGTGTTTGTCAGAAACACAATGCCCCGTGTGTGTTTCAGAGTTTATTTACAGGTCCTACTGGCCTCTTCACGAGGTTACGGTAGCCCGACCTGTAAAAACACAATGCCCCCTATTGCGCCGCTTTGAAATAAAACTTCAATATATCATTTGGCAGGTTTAGAAATTATCTCCCTTTTAAAGCTTATTACTTCCCTTGGATTGTATTTTTTTACTTTTGACCTTGAAGGATGACTTTGAACTTTCACCACTCAAAATGTGCAGCTCCATGAGATACACATGCATGCCAAATATCAAGTTGCTATCTTCAATATTGCAAAAGTTATGGCCAATGTTAGTTTTCGAAAGGACTGACGGACGGACAGACAGACAGTTCAAATGCTATATGCCACCCTACCGGGGGCATAAAAAGATACAGTGCACCTAAATGAGGATGAAAAACAAAGCCATCAATTTGGTTTTATGCCATATGAGTAATAATTTGATGGCTACATGTCCTCAAAGGTTTTTAATAATCATTAATCATACTTAACAACATTGTATCATTCACAAAAGGTATACAGATTGAGGGAGATGTTAACTGCAAAAAGCAGCTCTTTTGCATTTTAACTTTAATTTCCATGGCAACTATAGACAGTCACAGTAAACAAGAAGAGGACTGATAATTGCACAGGGTAATCTGGGACGACACTTTTCTCACATGCATTAAGCTCAGAGCAATTGTGATATATAATGCAGAACCATGGTCACACAAGCATGGACGAACAGAGAAGCCGAGAAATGGATGTGCATCTACTGGTTAAGTACAAAATAAGCAAAAGCCCACAAGCCCGCGAAACCTGCACTGGTAAAATTTGAATTGGACTTGATCTCTTCTCGGTTTCATAATGCAGTGTTCTGCCGTGGTATCAAAAAAGGTGGGCCAAATGTATCGCAGCTCTAGAAAACTTAGGGGGCATTTTCAATACTTTTGAAACACAAACTAAAATTTAAATGAACTTTATTGAACTGAAATTATTTCTTTTCAATTAAAACATGTTACTCTGTGTATAAAACCAATAAGAAACAGCAAACAACTCTATTGATTTTAAGAATCCTACAAAAGCCAACTGATCTCTTCTGGCATCAAATTTTTCTGTGAATTTTTGAATTTTTGGAAATTGAAAAGTAGATCTGAAACAGAAGTTGTATTCCTACTCTGTTAACTTAGAGAAAGTTGATATTTGTTGTGCTTTATTAATGATTCTGCTCACTCATTGTATAAGTTATAAAAATCACAACTGCACAATTTTTTTTGCAACATTTGTGAAAAATTTACAATAAAATCACATTTTTACTAACTGGCCACAACACTGATACCTGTTGTAACTTTTTCTCGATCTCAAGAAATAATAAAACAATTTGGGTACCTTGGCCAAACAGCTCACATTTAAGACTGTTAGTACAATAATCAACTGAAACAAGTTGACACATGTATTCAAGCAACCCTTTGAAGAAAATCTTTTGCAAAAAAAAATGTGAATTCCCCAAAATGATTGAATTGACATAAAATAAGTACCTTTTTCCTTTCTGGGGGACTGTCCGAGGGTTTATGGCCATTTTCTTGTTCCTGATTCGGCGCTTCCAAGTTCACAGTATACGTGCTAGTGCGAGCATTTGGTGCATCGCGAGGCGTAAGCACAATAGGTTCTGGGGATTTTGAAGCTAACTTTGGTTTGTTATCTGTCACAGTTTTAGAGCTATGCTTACGTTTAATGAATTTAGACTCACTAGGAGTAGTATTATCCATATCTACATCATTTTCGTGAACTTCACCATTACTGTCCAACGTATCCATATTATTGTCACTTTTGCTGTCGCCTACATATCCAGAACGGAAGTCCGAAAACGTTGAATTGTACTGCCCTACACCCTGTCTTCCAGACAGGTCTACATAAGACTTTCCCTGTCGCACATCTGTTTTATCGTCAGTATTATTCATATTATCACTATTTACATTGTTTCTATTTGCACTTTTCTGTGATCTACGACTGCCTGATTTTGCAGGTGTTCTTGTCCTTTCTTTGCGACTAGTTTCTTCTTCTGACGATTTATCCTCTTTAACTCGCTCCAGTTCAATTTTCTCTCTTATTGCATTTAACGCTTGTTTTTCAGCATTTGCTTTTGATGTTGCATTTTTTGCCTGTTTAATGTATTTGCTTTGAGAGGTGGGGTGTATAATCTCTTTTTCCGTTTCTGAGGTATCCATCTTTTCTTCAAATTTTTCCTCTTTATGATCGGGCAACAATGCTTTTGTCTTGCCAGACCGTACTGTTAAATTCTTCAAATTTTCACTGAAATCAAAACAATAAATGTGATTATTAAAAATTAATTACTTTTATTTCTAATTTAAAACAAGAAACCGTCGGAGACGGGTGATGCTCCCCAAAGTTTTTTTTTGTCACAAAATTGCACTATATATTCAGATAAAAGGAAACGTCTTGAGGGGCATAACTTTGGAAAAAATAATACGATGGATGGTTTAGCAACTTAAAAATTTCAAAGGGCCATAACTCTCTAAATAAATCATCTAACCAGAACCCACTAATAACATGCGCATCTCCTCAAGGTAGTTAAGCTTCCAGTCAGTAGTTGGGGAGAAATAGCCCGGACAAGAATTGCACTATATGAACAGTTTATAGAAAATTTCAAAGGGCCATTACTCTGTGAAAAATCATCCGACCATAACTGGCTGATAATATGCACATCTCCTGTTGGTAGTGAAGCTTTCCATAAAGTTTCATTGAATTCCCGTGATAAGTTGCTGAGAAATAGCTCGGACAAGAATTGCACTTTATGTACAATGGAAAATTTCAAAGGGCCATAACTCTGTGAAAAATCATCCGACCATAACCGGCTGATAATATGCACATCTCCTGTTGGTAGTGAAGCTTCCCATAAAGTTTCATTGAATTCCCGTAATAAGTTGCTGAGAAATAGCTCGGACAAGAATTGCACTATATGTACAATGGAAAATTTCAAAGGGCCATAACTCTGTGAAAAATCATCCGACCAGAACCGGCTGATAATATGCACATCTCCTCTTGATAGTGAAGCTTCCCATAAAGTTTCATTGAATTCCGGTCATTAGTTGCTGAGAAATAGCCCGGACAAGAATTGCACTATATGTACAGTTAATGGAAAATTTCAAATGGCCATAACTCTGTGAAAAATCATCTGACCAGAACCCGCTGATAATATGCACATCTCCTCTTGGTAGTGAAGCTTCCCATAAGGTTTAATCGAATTCCGGTCATTAGTTGCTGAGAAATAGCCCGGACAAGAATTGCACTATATGTACAGTTAATGGAAAATTTCAAAGGGCCATAACTCTGTGAAAAATCATCCGACCAGAACCGGCTGATAATATGCACATCTCCTCTTGGTAGTGAAGCTTCTCATAAAGTTTAATTGAATTCCGGTCATTAGTTGCTGAGAAATAGCCCGGACAAAAATTGTGCACTGACGGACACACAGACGGACGCACGGACGAAGCAGCGACTATATGCTCCCCCCAAATTTTTTTGGGGGGAGCATAAAAATAAAAGCTTAAGTACATAAGGGAAAACTCAGTTGGTATTGAACTAAAGATATCAATAACAGTGATATATACCCCATTTTAATATGTGTTGTATTTTTACCTTTGTGTATGACCTTTACCCTAAAAGTGCCTGGTGCATATATTGGACATAATAGCCTCTCATATAGTCAAACATTTGGGCCAAGTTATTTTAAAATCCTTCAATGCATGAGGAAGTCTGGCACGTAGGTAAGACCAAGAGGGGGTAATCACATTATAGTCAAGATTGTGACGTCCATGTCGAGCCAGGTATTTTTCGCCATTATAAACCCTTTATTACTAGTATTATTTTTGTAAATGCCACTCACTTTCCAGCCATATCAGCAAGACAATTACTAGCATTTATTTTGTATTAATATTTGCTCTATATTTTGACTTTACTAACTGCAAAATTTCTATACAGGATGAACTAATTAAAGCTCCACTAAGTAAATTTGCGGGCAGTAAAGCGAACTTTAATACAAAATAAACTCTTAACTCTAATCACAGTTTTACTGATATGGCTGGAAAGTGAGCTTCATTAAAAAATAAAAAAAAAGGAATAAAGGGTATAAAACGTTAAAAAATAACTTTCTCAGCATGGACATCACCATCTTGACTATCATGTGATTACCCCCTTTAGGTAAGACCCATTAACAATTTTTTAAATACTTTTTTTTACAATCACTTGCAGATAAATATTGCACAGCAGTTTGAAGGAAATCACCCAATACCCAACAGTTGGAGGGCATAAAATGACTGTTCTAACCTATTGACGTGATCACTTATGTCACTCTTGCGTTTCTTGCTGGTGTTATGAGTGTCGATGTGCTTGATGGGCACCTGGCTTCCCCGGTTGAGAAGACGTTCTGTCTGGAAGGACACGTGGTCCAGGCAATCCTCTATCGTGAACCTGTCTGTAGGCTCTAGCCTTAGTGTTTGCTGAAAAAAGGACATAATCAATAAAGCCACATTCTGTAAAAACTGGGCTTAATGCATGTGTGTAAAGTGTCATCCCAGAAAAGCAGTCCGCACAAACTAATGAGGGACAAGAATTTCTGCTTATTTTAAATGTTTTGTTTAAAGAAAGTCCTTCTTAATAAAAATCCAATATTGACGGAAAGTGTTGTTCCTGATAAGCCTGCGCTGCCTGCTCTGGCTTATCTGGGATCACACTTCACACACATGCTTAACCCTTTGCATGCTGGGAAATTTGTCGTCTGCTAAAATGTCGTCTGCTGAATTTCTAAAATTAGCATTTTCTTCGATTTTTTTCAAAGAATATTATCAGAATAGCAAACAATTTGGATCTTGATGAGACGCCACGTTTTGTGGCGTCTCATCTGGATCCAAACTGTTTGCACAGGCCTTCAAAATTCGGTTCCCGCACTGAAAGAGTTAAAGACCAGTTTTCCAGGAATACAGTTCAGTTAATACTAGTGCTATGTCGCAAATGTGATTGATACACCCGCACAGATTTGTCAGCTATGTTCTAGGGCAAATAACTCAGCAATGCGTTGATCACTGGGGATGATATAAAGATTCTTATCACATAAGCTACTTAACTTCATGGTGATGACATATTTAAAGTTTTGTTGAAACACTTACGAAAGTGGAAGTTATTAGCTCTACTCACTTTAAGTATTTTATGTGATGAAACAGACAGACTAACAGACTGGGACCAGCAGAGTGACTCCTATATACCCACCCCCTCCCTGCAGGAGTGGAAAAGACCATAATCTGCTTTAAAATGTTTATCTAATATAGGTCCACTGGTGAGCACTATTTGTAAAGCTAGTTTTTTTAATTCCAACGGTGGAAGTTATTTGAACTGAGGAGAAATCACATATCTAAATGCACATGCTTTGTAGACAGGGCATTGACTTTACACGAAAGACATCATTTCAGATTAAACAAGCATTAAGAGCTCCTGAATGAGTCTAAGCCCAAAAGTAGATCAATGTCAAAGTCAAAAAGAAGTAGGATGATTTATAACATCCATGCAAGTTATAAATATTTGTAGGACATTTTGGATTATCCTTGTACATATGGATTAACATATTCATCGACAAGAAAATCACTATATGCCTTTTGACATCCTACATGCCAGGGAAATAATAATTCAGAATATCAATAAAATCTATGACATGCAATTCTGCGATTACGTTACTATCTTAAAGAAGCATCTTTTTTATAATGATGTTCCAAATGTCAGCATTTTAAGTCTTCTTAGTTACATTGAATGCTAATATATAAATATGAATCTTTTATTAGCCAGTCTAAGGTAAATCGATTTCCATGTAAACAATGTTGGGCGCATGCGCAAGAAAATACATGTTTGCGTGTGCCATCTATCAAAAAGTGTTGACAAGGTTTAAATGGGGTAGACGTTTGAGAATAGGACATTTATTTACAAACTAATAGCTCCTTTTTATGTCACTATTTAAAGTTTGGTTATGGATACTTAAAATTAAAATTTGCCATGCTTTTTTATTAAAGAAAGAGATTAAAACAAACAAAATACCGTAATCTTGTCTTGTATACTTAAAGCGAAAATTAAACTTGATCCCAGAATGATATACAAATTCATTTACAGTTAAATGATTTAACCTGGTTTCAAAATTTAGGAAGTAAATTTCTGATCCATACATATTAATCTTCAGGCCTATAACCTAAACATTCCAAATGCTGGTAAACTATGTGCGATTCAAGAATTTCATGAGTATTTACTTTAACCTTGTCATCGCAAGTGATCAATAAACACTGAATATTTGACAATCTTCATATTAAACGGTTATTTTGTTTATTTTCAATGATTTTTTTATGATTTGCGTGCATGGTAGTCTTCAAGTAAATGATATGTCCTTTCAAATCTTGACTTCAATGTTGAACACGAGTTTTGTTTTTTCGTCATGAATGCTTTAAACTAACTGCAATCTTGCCAAACAGTAACTCGACACCTATTCAATTTTCAATAAACTTTATAATTACCTACTCATAAGTCTATTGAAAACTTAAAAGACAGGGCATATCATATTATCTGAGATATCAGCTGACAAAGATTTCTCTACCCATGTGGCTATAAATAGGCATTTGGAGCTATGTTACTTACCACCATAAAGTCTATCATGACGCTACTGAGTATTCCCTGGTATCTTTTCACGATAGTCTGTGGCTTGGACACTGATGGAAACTGTACACATAACATAGAACTTTAAATGTTTACAAAAAAGGGACTATCAGTTTGTTATGTGTTTTTTTTACATTTTAAAGGTGAAGAGGTTATTAGGCAGTATTTTCTCAGACTAATGCTTTTAAATTATGCAATTTTCCTCTAAAATTAATTTAAAGCTAGCGTTTTATCATTCTCCTACTTCAAACATTGCCCCCTAAATACCCAAAATATTGATACTTTCTCTCAGAAAATGAGAGCTGTTGAAGCCTCTAAGCAGTAAAAAAAAGATTTGAGCATATTTCTGTATGTAAAGAAAACACATCAAAAACAATATGTCAAGGAAAAAGCCAAACATTTCAAATCTGATTAAAAGGTTTAACATCTAAAATGCATTCAATTCTGGTAAGATAATACAAGAGATGTGTTTGTCAATAACACAATGCCACCTACTGCGCCACTTTGATTTTTTTTATCATTTGGCAGGTACAGAAAATTATCTCCCTTTAAAGCTTATTACTTCCCTTGGATTTTTATTTTTTTACCTTTGACCTTGACCTTTCACCACTCAAAATGTGCAGCTCCATGAGATACACATGCATGCAAAATATCAAGTTGCTATCTGAAGCGACATAGAAGTTATGAGCATTTTTCGAAACCTAAACGCAAAGTGTGACGGAAAGACGGACAGTTCGATCACTATATGCCCTCCTTCGGGGGCATAATAAAATATCACATCTCATGGAGGGTGATACAATGCATGGTCAAACCAAGATAACAACAGAGTCACAAGCACAGGTTGACATCATCATTTTGAAGTTTGAAAATATGTTTTATCATGCACCCTCTAAAAGTGGTTATATTTATGTTTTACTAAATTTGTCTAATGAACACACCTTTAACCCGGAGAATCGAGCGTTGTTATAGAACATGTTCATCTGATCGGGCGGCAATTGTCCGACAATCTTCTGGATGACGTAGAGCTGATCTATCTCACTCTCGCCCGGGAACAGGGGCTGACCGTCTGCAAGCTCTCCAAGAATGCAGCCGATAGACCAGATGTCTACTGCCTTGCCGTAGGGGGCACTGTGGAAAAAAAAGTTTGTGTGTACAAGTTTTTTTTAAACTCTTTGGAAAAAAAAGTAATTAGAAAAAGGAACGTGTTTTTGGAAATCACATAATCTGACAATTTGATCTGCAGACTGCCTTGAAAGATTATGTTCAGATGACAATTATTTTTAACCCCACAGACAGGATACCATCTTACAAAACACTGTAGAAAGAACAGAATACAGAAAAGGTCACAGATTGTTTGTGGTCACATCCAAATTATATGTTTTCTGTAACTAATCATATCTACTTATTCTGACTTTACGTGAGAGATAACAAACAAGATTTGTTGGGACATTTGAAATTAAAAAAAACTTAAACTTAAAATATACAAATATTTCTACGTTTATAAATAATTTGAAACCAAGGCAATATTTTAATGTATATTTTTAATTAAAACACTACTGAGCGTACCCAAGCAGCAATTCCGGAGAGCGATACCACCGTGTCGCAACATAGTCCGTGTACATGCCGTTCATTCCATTGTTGATGGTGCGAGCAAAGCCAAAATCACAGAGCTTCAGAACATCTCCACTGCTAATCAGCAAATTCTCAGGCTTGATATCTTAAATAACAATATATATAGGAATATTATGAAGGTTAACAATGGCTTGCTTATTTTTCTTACATAAATCTATGAAGTAATTGCTATGACACCAAATTGCATTATTTTTACTGAGCTACAGAGGATCCCAGAACATAAGATTTACACTTAACTACAAAGGATTCCTATATCACTAGAACTAAAGTCAGATTTATACTGAAATTTCAACTATGTCATTCCTATGGGAAAAAACTTTATTTAGATTTTAACTGAATTATCAAGGACTACGTAGTGTCCCGTACCTCTGTGTATGATGTCGTTGCTATGGCACCAGTGTATTGCCTTACACAACTGGTAGGTGTAGGATCGCACTTTCTCTGGTGGCACTCCACTAGCCATGTCCTCCAGTAGTTCCAGCATGTTCTATAAACGGAAGAATTCATAAGAAAAATGTCTTCAATTACTCGAAATTGGAAGAATATAATGAATGCAAATGCAGTAAGTTTCCATATCAGACACAATAGTACAATAGTTACAATGCTAAGCCATTGAATCTATTGTTATGCTATGAAATAATACATACATTTTTATTGATTTGACAATGAAGACTGAGAATATGTAAGTATGGGAATGAAGTAAAGGCCCAATACACAAAATTGAAAGATGCTGATCATCATTAAAATTGCATATACAATAGAGTGATTGACAAGAGCTGTCACCATAGGATGTCTTAGGATGACATATGCCCCCTATAAACGCTTTGATAGAAGTTATGAGCATTTTTCGAAACCTAAACGCGGACCCTAAGTTCAAGGTCAAGGTCACAGGGGTCAAAATTTGAGTGCGTATGGAAAGACCTTGTCCATATACACATGCATACCATATATGAAGGTTATATCTCAAGGGACATAGAAGTTATGAGCATTTTGCAAAACCTAAACGCAGATTTAGAAACCTATATGCAGACCCTAAATTAAAGGTCAAGATCACAGGGGTCAAAATTTGTGTGCGTACGGAAAAGTCTTGTTCATATACACATGCATACCAAATATGAAGGTTATATCTCAAGCGACATAGAAGTTATGACCATTTTTGGAAACCTAAACACAGATTTTGAAACCTAAACGCAGACCCTTAGTTCAAGGTCAAGGTCACAGGGGTCAAAATTTTTGTGGTTATGGAAGGCCTTGTCCATATACACATGCATACCAAATATGGAGGTTATATCTCAAGGGACATAGAAGTTATGAGCATTTTTCGAAACCTAAACACTGATTTCAAAACCTAAAGGCGGACCCTAAGTTCAACGTCAAGGTAACAGGGGTCAAAATGTTTGTTGGTATGGAAAGGCCTTGTCCATATACACATGCATACCAAGTTATGAGCATTTTTCGAAACCTAAACGCAATGTGTGACGGAAAGACTGACAGACGGACGGACAGTGCTATCACTATATGCCCTCCTTCAGGAGCATAAAAAAAGTTCATAATAATAATAATAATAATAATAAAATCTTTATTTAAAGAAGATAGACTTGTTAAGAAATACATCAGATGAAATTCCATAATATGCAATTTATATAATACATTTCTTATTTTCAACAAGGTCTTCTAACAAGATACAATTTACAACAAATACATCATATTTCATCTTGAGCAATAAGAACAAAACATAAAGAATCATATATGCATACACATATAATGATATATATTATAATTAAAAACAAATGACAGACATAAAACTACAATAACCATTTATGCAAGAACAGTATTTAAACATTAAACTAATGTTATTTACTAAAACAACATGAAGCATGTTCAGTTTATTTCATAAAGTGTGGAAGAAAGATAAGCTTTTAATTTTTTCTTAAATGTAATTAAATTGTTTGTTTGACGTATAGATTGGGGTAACGAATTCCAAATTGTTTTGCTAGAAAATTCAAACGATTGTTTGAAATAGTTTGTTTTGGGTATTCGCACTAGCTTTAAATCCCCCTTTTCGCAAGATCGCAAGTTATAGTGAATATTTTGTGAAGGTGTCAAAAGGTCACGTATGTATGTTGGGGTTTGATTGTGAAATGCTTTAAATACAATAACTGACATGAAATAGTGATTACGCTGTTCGAAAGTCAACCATTTTAGATCTTTAAATAGTGTTTTTGAATTAGTGTTGTACTTTTTATTTAAAATATGTGCACCACAACGCTTTTGTATTTTGACTATTCTATCAATTTCCGTTTTGGCCGCTGAACCCCAGGTAACGCATGCGTAGTCGGATATAGGTGAGATATAACCATTATAGAAGAGCTTACGCATTTCAAGGGTTAAATATGGTTTTATTTTTTGCAAAAGAAACATTCGTGATGACATTTTTGAACAAACGCTGTTAATGTGTAGTTTCCAAGATAGAGTATTGTCAATATGAAGGCCAAGAAGTTTTTGACAATTTACTGTTTTGATCACCGTATCTGAAATTTTAAGTTTTAGATCTGTCATGTTTTGAGCTTTCCGTTTTGACCCTAATACCATACAAGTAGTTTTTAGTGGATTAATAATCATGTTATTAGTTTGGCACCAATCATTTACAATTGAAAGATTTGTTTGTAGCTTATTTTGAAGTGTTTGAATATTTGTTCCCACAGTGTGCAATGTTGTATCATCAGCATACATTGCAGAATCACATGTAAGATCTAGCGAAAGATCATTAACGTAAATAAGAAATAGAAGAGGTCCTAAAATAGATCCTTGGGGAACACCAGCAATGATGCTTTTACAAGTAGAGGTAGTGTTTTCTGCTTTGATAAACTGAAATCGATTGCGGAGATATGAAGAAAATAGGTCGCATGACCTATCATTAAAATGATAAAGTTTTAATTTGTGTAAAAGAACCCTATGGTCCACAAGATCAAATGCTTTTTTAAAATCCAAGAAAATTGTACCTACCAGATTTCCATTATCAATTTGTTTAAGCCATGAATCAACTATATTAATCAATGCTGTTTGACAAGAATGATATTTGCGAAAACCCGACTGGGTTTTGTTTAATAGACTTGTAGATTCTAGATATATATGCAATTGTTTAGCTATATGCTTTTCAAATATTTTAGATATAGTAGGTAAAAGTGATATTGGTCTATAATTATTGGGATCTTCTACCAATCCACCCTTATATAAAGGTATTACGTTTGCAATTTTAAGCATGTCGGGAAAAGTTCCATGTGATATACAGTTATTTATAAGAGCAGTGATTGGTTGTATAATGAAATCTTTGCAAAGTTTAATAATGCTGGGTCCTATACCATCAGCCCCAGCAGATTTGTTTGAATGAAGTTGATTAATTAAAGTACTAACTTCTGATGTGGTAATAAACTGAACAGAGAAATGCTTAGACTCTCCCTTGCAAAAAGTTAACCCACTTTCATACCAAAACACACTTAAACCAACATAAAACTGTGTTTTTTCTAAGTTTTTCTGAGCGGAAGTTGGTTTTTGCTAATAAAAGCGAGTTTTATGTGAGCTAAACTGTGCTTAACTGAGTTTAAAGTTGGTTTTTTAAAGTAGATGTGTGTTAAAGCGAGTTTTTTTGCTGTAAGAAGTTGGTTTTTTATGTGTCAAAAGTGAGTCTTTTTATTTATGAGTTGGTTTATGTGTGTTTAAGTGTGTCTTTTTGTTTCATAAGCGAGTCTTTTACAACAGAAGTGGGTCTTTTTATAAACAGAAGTGGGTTAAAGCGAGTTTAAGTTGGTCTTTTTATAAATAATTTGAAAGCCGCAACAAGGCTAAAAGACTCACTTTAACACA
Organism: Dreissena polymorpha; assembly: GCF_020536995.1. Lineage (NCBI taxonomy): Eukaryota > Metazoa > Mollusca > Bivalvia > Myida > Dreissenidae > Dreissena > Dreissena polymorpha. The sequence continues at coordinate 57,960,405 of NC_068358.1, read as the reverse complement.
CTTATCAATAAGTTGGTCTTTTGTTTATTAACATAACTCAACAATAAAACAATAATTCTTCAACTAGATCTTTGTTTCATGTTTATAGCCATATATTATCAAGGTGAATTGTAAAGGGGCTTTTTTACAGCTTGTTTGCCATTGCACCTTTTGTACATTTATGGGCTCCCCATAATTTTAAGGAAACATTGGATAAAAATTGCTCTTTCAGAACATCACAGGTTCACAGATACTATAAAAATGTTAAAATGTTCAAACTTAGTTTTATACCTGAATATGAAATTGTTTGTCTTTCACTTTGAATCAATACATAAATATTAAATATATTATAAGAACAATCACACATCTATAAAAATGTGAATACTTCCATTTAATTCATGTTCTTTGGATAATTCAATAGACTTACAGTGTGTTTTTTTATTAATTTTTTGAGGGGGAGAGTGACACTGTTTTTATAATAAATAAAACTAGTTTCAGTGTGAAAGTGTTGATTAATATATGGAAACTTATGTGGGCTTGCCAGCATCAATTATAAAAACAATAACTATTTTAACTTTCTTATACTGATATTTAACCCCAATACAATTAATGCCTACCACATTGACCTTTAACATACAATTTAAAAGGCAATAAAAATAAATAATATTTATACTATTAATATTATTTGCTAACACCATTCAGCATGTTTTTTTTTTAATATTCACAATTAAATATAATATGCTAAGGGTGCTGTGTATTATTCAATAAATACATATATGTTGGTGTTGAAATCAGTAGATATTTCTCAGATTTAGTAATTGGCTGACACACATAAGAGATTAGCCCTCCCCCCCCCCCCCCAATTAAATCATAAACATTAATTCTTATCACAGTATCAGTGCTCCATCTATAGGCCTAACAAAGGGGTGTTGATAGACTTTTGATTGGCTGAGCCACCATCTATTTGAAAACAAGCAACTTTGATTGGCTGGAGACAGGAAGTTATGTTTTGAAAACAAAGGGGGTTTTCATCAACTGACTTTGAGCTTTAAGGTATAATTGAGTAACATTAAGACTTATAATTCTAGTTTAAAATGTCTTGAATAACTTTCAGCATGAAGTATTGTGTGGTGAAAACAATGTGTATGTACTACAATGTGTAAATCAACAATAAGTTTGTTGCAAAGGAGATTCAAAGTGGATGGTTAAAGTGATATGGTCTCATAATTCATCAACTGCCTGTTATCTTGGAATACTGAAGAACAGTTGTTTTAGGTTTGTATTTTCATTTTTACATCACTTTTTTATTAAGTTTTATATTGAATTAATTATGATCATTATCATATTTATGTATTGTCACTGGGAAATGTAAATGGATAAGTATAAATGTAATGCAATTATAAGGAAAAACAACACCATTTGAATAATTATGGCTGTATTTTATGATTATTGTCATCTTAAATGTTATTTATACCTATTTCTGGTCATTAATGAACAGATTTCTTTCCCACATATTCAATGAAAACTTTTATATTTTAAATTTGAAGGTTAAACTCCCAAGGTGAAATTTACATTGATTGGAAGATTCTTTGGATAGAATATTCCTGCCAAAAGACAGCAGAAGGGGGACTATTACTGATGTATGGATTTTGACACCAGATTTTACCCTGCACGAGCAGTCCAACTTGAGTAGATCAGGAGTGGGAAAACCGAGCCCTGTCCTTGACCAAGGAAAGTTGGATTTGTTGAGAGGTAAAACTATACAGGTTTTAGTATTTGAAAGGCGTCACACTTCCGACCAGTCCACACAGCCAAATGAGACCACATATCTTGGTACATTTTCAAACAGTATTTTCTACCACACGTAATTTCTTTTAATTATTTATGACAAGCGTTAAGTCACATGTGATCACAGGATTTAAATTGCAAAAATAAACAAACAAAAACAACAAGCAAACAAACTTGTTCTGATTTAAATTAATAATATTTATAGTAACAAGATATACCATAACAGCAATATTTATCACTTACATTATAAAATATCTTTCAGGACCTGATCTCAAATGAGATCATGCACAAGACGCACCTCGCAAAGGCCATGATAGTATAGTTTTCAGACCTGATCAGCTGGTGACTGCTCTATGAAGTGCTGTTCAACCTCCCCTAAGGGGGAGATTCGAGAGGGTCTCCTGATTGCTGAACCAGTGCTCCAGCTAGGCCTAAATCGAAGGGCGCCACGCCCTGCCCTCCCGAACCTCCGCCCTGCCCCCCGAACCTCCGCCCTGCCCCCCCCCCCCCCCCCTCAAAAAAAAAAAAAAATTTTTTTTTTTTTTTTTTTTACATATGATAATTCATAAATCTCTTATTACATTGTAATTAGTTTAATCCTCATTGTAGACATTATATTTGAATGGTTTAATAATAATGGGAATAATACAATTATTTATAACATATAAATTAACATGCAATAGAAAGCATTCCAGAAACACTCGCGCGCTCGAACGTGCCCTTTTCACAAAATACTGCGCGTCAAAAGTGCCCTTTTCACAAAATACTGCGCGTCGAAAGTGCCCTTTTGACAAAAAAGCCGCCCTGCCCTTTTCAAATTCTAGCTGGAGCACTGCTGAACACTACGCCATGGTTGGTATGATTCTTTTTTATAGGAAAAAAGGGGATTTAAATATATAGGTGTTCTACTGCCTCCATATTCATTTTGAAACAAACATAATGCAATTGATTCAAATTTGACTCCAGCACATAATCTGTCTTGCGTTAATTTAATACTACTGCTAAAATTTAAGAGTTACTAAAAATTGTGTTTGTGTATAAAAGTTTTGAGAATTTAACACATAGGCAGACAAAAATAACCTCAGTATAAAGTTAACGATCAAGCTCTAATTTTGAACGATATAAAAAATTCAAGCAACAGTAATTTGCCTCCTTGTTTCAAAAACGAAATCCTTCTAATGTAGATGATGTTAAAATGGGATATCTGAACTGATGATATTGATGTAAAAGTTTATTCCACCAAAATCAAGTCATTCAGATCAGACTTGATTTGGGTGGAATAAACTTCTACATGTTTTTTTAATACTGTAATGTACAGTAAAATCCTGCATTGATTGTTCATATACATTTCAGTTGTCATCTCCAAAAAGTTTGCCCTGCCCATATCAACAGTGGAAGAGAACATGAGATGGGCCTTGAGGAGGCTTTGTGTCATGTACTGCGGGGAGAATATATAAACTGTTTAGTGCTGAGCAATATGTTCCTTTGTTCATAGGTGTAAATATGTGTAAAGGGCTATTCCAGGAAAAGATAGGATGAAGGATTCCTTAATGTTGTCATTTTATAAATCCGGTACCACCAACACAGTTAAAAACAATTATTATTAATTTTATCCTCTGTATCACCCCTCACTAACTGAAACTGTATATAATCATGGTTCATACCCTTCCTCCCATTTTTACCTGTGGTAGCCCAAAAAGGAGAATGTTATTTATTTTAATTTATTATGTTAAATGTGCTCGCATATTGTGATAATGTATCTTGGGTAGATGTTTTCCTGGTTTTGTTAAAAATGCACTGTTAAAATGTTCACATTATTTGTTGTTTTTAATATAAACATTGTTTTTTGCAAATTGTGTGTGTCTTTTATTTATAATCACATGGGGCTTGTAATGATCTGTTGTGATTTTATCTCAAATAACCTTTTCACCATTAAGGTGTAAATATTTTTTTTTACCAAGGTTACAGGTCAAACAAGCAAAATTTTATGATCCCTTAAACGAACAAAAGACTCACAAAAACCAACTTAAACACACTATTGTAGACAGAAGTGTGTTTAAGTTGGTTTTTTGTGAGTTTTGGTATGTTGGTTTTTTGTGAGTTTTGGTATGTTGGTTTTTTTGTGGGTTTTGGTATGTTGGTTTTTTGTGAGTTTTGGTATGTTGGTTTTTGTGAGTTTTTTCTGTGTTTAACTCAGTTTTAACCAAGTTGGTAAAAACCCCCACTTTAAACACAGAAAAAACCAACATACCAAAACTCACAAAAAACCAACATACCGAAACTCACAAAAAACCAACATACCAAAACTCACAAAAAACCAACTTACCAAAGCCCACATTTATGTAACAAGTGAGTTTTTTCTGTGTTTAACTCAGTTTTAACCAAGTTGGTAAAAATACCCACTTTAAACACAGAAAAAACCAACTTACCAAAACTCGCAAAAAACCAACATACCGAAACTCACAAAAAACCAACTTACCAAAACTCACAAAAAACCAACTTACCAAAGCCCACATTTATGTAACAAGTGAGTTTTTTCTGTGTTTAACTCAGTTTTAACCAAGTTGGTAAAAATACCCACTTTAAACACAGAAAAAACCAACTTACCAAAACTCACAAAAACCAACATACCAAAACCCACTAAAAACCAACTGCCAATACCGCTTGGTTTAACACGGATAAAACTCGTGTTTAACTCGAGTTTTACACACTTATTTGGGAAGGGCTAGCTTAGCATCTAGATATGTTTTTAGTGAGTGGAAATCGTGTTCAGCAAATTTAGTCTTTTTAATAAGTTTCGAGATGTCAACAAAGTGATCATTAAGTGCATTAGCTACATTTGTTTTACCAGATATTATCCGATCATCCTTCCTTATTACATTTGGCAAAATAGAGGATTCTGTGTGTTCATTTGATGCTAATTTAATAGTTTTCCAGAGCGATTTCGCACTTGTTTTGTTTTGTACCGCATTCGAAAAATATTCTTTTTTAGCCATTTTGATTGCACTGTTACATTTATTACGCCACAACTTATATTGTGGCCAATTAGATTCACGTTTATATTTATCCCTTAAAGACCTTGCTTGTTTTACGTTTTCGTTGTACCAACCAGGTTGTTGTAATCTCTTCACTTTTTTATATTTGATAGGGGCATTCTTATTAAGGACTGAGTTTAATATGTTATAAAATACTTCAAATGCCTCATTAGCATCCTCTATTGTTTCAACCATATCAAAATTAGCATTTGCTAAGTCATTTTGAAAATTGATTTCATTAAATTTGTTAAAACATCTGTACTTAATAATTTTATGATCATCTGTTTTAACAATTTTACCTTTGACGCTTAATGTAAAAACTACTGGGTAATGGTCACTTATGCCTATTTTTGGTATGATTACCTCAGAAATGTTGTCATATTTTGAATACAAATGGTCTAATATTGATGATGAACGTTCCGTAACCCTTGTTGGAAAAGACACGTGTTGTTTTAAATTAAAATCAGTGATAAGTTTTTCCCATTTCTTATTGTTAAATATGTTTTGGCTTAAACAGTGAAAATTAAAATCCCCGGTTGAATACATATTACAATCTTCCATGTCTGCCTTATTTATCTGTAATTCAAATGAGTCAATCCAAGATTGATGAAGAGCCAATACCAAACTGTTCCTTGTCCCATACAAGAAGAGGCTTTAAAGAAACAGAAGGAAAACTGGGTTGGTTTTCGAAAAGCTCCCAGATGCTTATATGACAAAATTATACAGAGAGATTTCCTCCAGTACTTATTAGGTTTTATGTAAATATGTGCCCTTCTTTGTATCTTTGTTTCCCTATTCAATTCCTGTTCTATGTAATGTTGTTTTTTTAAGATTTAATGTAAAACCATGTTCCCTGTTATTTCAGTTGGCTTTATCTATGCTGCCATGCTATGCTTATAAAAATGGTTTTCCCTCATACTTGATCTTGTTATTTCATCTATAAGGGCAGCAATGTAAATGACCATGAATAAAACACAACAAAACATTGAAACAGAACCTTTTTTAAAACTCTACTTTCAAAGGAAAACATTAATTTAAATGCAAATAGAGCAAGCCTTAGCAATTTATGCAAATCCCTACTAAAAACTTTTTAGTGACAATTCAAATGCAAATACCGCATCAGGATTTTACCTACTTCGCTTTACTTTTCCCTCAAAGCACTATGGATTTAAGCAATGTTTGCATTATAGTTAATCTGAAACAGGTTTTTATTGTAATATCTTAAACAGGAAGCCATAAAACAACAATCGTGAATCAATATTTTATGACCAGCAGAGCGGACATATAAAACTCATATAACAGCTTCCAAATCAATTTTCAAAGTCGCCGTCTCACCAAATGAATTAAAATGCTCAGTTCGATACTTGTTGAATCGCTAAGAAAAATGAAAGTTCACTACTTAATGATTTGCAAAGAAAATTAATTAACTCTGATATGGCCTGGCAAGCTTTGATGTTAGCAGTAACAGCCAATCATAATAAAACCTGTCCCTAACCCTAACCCTAACCACCCTTAGGACAGGGAAACATAGCTAGGCAAGATAATTGTATAAAACATGTCTTTAAAAAAGTGGATTATGAATGGAAAGCATTTAAGAAAAAATGGTGGGCTCTTTCAAATTGATATAATTATTATTTACATAGTCTTTTTATGCAGAACCTTCTAAAAGAAACTTCGGTTATGATTTTTTAAACCCAAATAATAATTCATACAAATACTAATTCTACATGAATTTATTAAAAGTTACTTGGACTAAATCAACTAATAAAGGAAAAAAAACCATACAAACAGCACTGGTTGTGATCATAGATGAGTACTTTTTCTCCACTTTATAAATTGCAAATAATTTTTTTACAATTCACACTCAAAGCACATTAAGAATTGAAAAGATGAGTTATCTAATAACACATACAAGCCTTTCAAACACAAATAAAGCACACAATAAAAACCCATCATAATGCAGAAATCACAGGTTTCTCAAACCAGTTTATCTAAACTGTCAACATGTCACTTTAAATGAAATCATGATTGGTATCTGCTATTCTGCAATAATGATCAGAGACTCGCAAGTTCATATTACAAGTAAATTGCTTTTTAATGTAGTAAGTATGCTAATCTGATTGCAAATCATTAATATGAAAAGGAAACACTGCGCCAATACATAGCTTCCCAATGGTGTAAATCAATAATTAATAATAAAAGTTCTTATTACAGATTATAACTATGACATTGAAACATGGCAATATCGGATGTTTTAATATATTGTGTGATCACTGAGCACGATGTTGCTACAAATAAATAAAGCAAAACAATCTATCTGACCATATTAATATTCATATTGCTAGAGTAAAAGACAACAGAGCTCTCCATGCTAAAATTTACCCGAGTTTTAGTGGCAGGCAGCCAAAAGCTCACCTGGACATTAGCTCACCCATCAAAGTTGATAGAGGCTGACAAAAGCTGTCTAAAGCAGACACAATCTAACCAATTTCAAGAGAGCTTTTGTCCAGGTTTAAAATTAAATTTGGGTGAACTTTTTTCTGGGGTTATGCAATCTCAAGCATTTGTGCATTGTCATCAGCCATGACTGGGCAGCTCTTGTCTATTGAGCTTTTGTCCTCAAAGTTTTTCTCCTTACTGCTGTTATAATTATTTAGATATTTGAATAAAATAATGTACCAGTGGGTAAAACAGATTTTCTATATCCAAATACACTTAATGAAGAAAATAGGAAGTTTCAATTCCATACATCAGGGACCAACACCCCCACATTTCGTGCCAGACAATTAACACCATTTCACATATTGGCACCTTACATGTATTAGCCATGCAATAATGATTTTATCTCAGAAAAAATTAAAAGAGTCTGAAGTTGCTGTTCTCAACTTGAAGCAATAAATCTGGACCAATCAATGATTGAATCCAGATATCAGTCTTATCCTGAGCTACTCTTTAATTAAAATCTTTAAGAGTTGTTTATGTCATGGTAATACAAAACACATCATTATAGAAAATGGGAAACAAATGCAAAGAAACTGACTTTTACTAAATAACATTGAACAAGAGGACTATATCATTCTTAACAAGATACTTTAACATGCTGCTTTTCATAGATTTATTGTTGGTGTGTTTTTATACTGCAAACAATTTTCATTAAAAATACCTTTGAACATTGTAAAAAAAATAAAAAAAATGAGGTGGGCGGGTAGGGTTCTGAGCCAAGGTACGGTAAAGAATAACATCTTGAACTTGATCAACTTCTTGTCACACTTAATTTGCTTACCCTTTCAACATATTCAAAGACTAGGTAAAGTTTTCCTTTGCGCCTAAACGCCTCTCTAAGCTCCACAATGTTCTCTTGTTTGAGTGAGCGTAGCATTTTGAGTTCTCGAAGCGTGGTACGGCGCACATCTTCGTTTTCTAAAACAAGTAAAAGCTCCAAATAAAATTGAGAAAATACTGAAAATGCTTTTATTAAATGCAAAATACTAACAGATCTAACATATTTTTAAAGGGGTTTGGAAAAACAAAAGTTTTTAATTTGATTGAGGTCTTCACATAGCAAAAAGTCACTAGTCCGCAGACAACTGTCACAGCCCCCACAAAATTATTTCTTTCATCTAGGTATTGATAAAGACTTAAAGCAGACAAAAAGGGAGGTGGAATCCTTAAACCTCAGGGTGACCTCTTTTGTGAAAAATTGCAAAGAATGATAAACTTTGCACAACGCATATTGGCTTAATTTTGCTCTTTTCACTTTAAATAGTAAACAATAATTTCCTTAGAAGATTTATAACTATTAAGACTCAACAAGAGCACCGCATAACGGGTGCCAACGCTAGGCTGTGGGTTCAGTTTTGAATAAATGAAAGCTTGTCAGATTTTGTTTCATTTTTTTTTAGAGGTCACAGTGACCTTGACATTTGACCTAGTGATCCCAAAATGGGTGTGGCGTGTAGAACTCATCAAGGTGCAGCTACATATGAAGTTTCAATGTTGTAGGTGGAAGCACTTTCATTTTAGACCCAATGTTAAAAAGGTTAACAAAATGTTAAGTTTTAGCACGACGCGGACGGCGGACGACACAACGAGCTTGCTATGACAATACCTCAGGTTTTCTCAGAAAACTGCAGAGCTAATAAAATGCAAATAAACATGGAAGATTTGTAAATGAGCATGGTGTAATTCCTATTATGTATTGTGAACAAATGTCCAAGTTAACTATGATTTTTTCTCCTTTTACATTCTTATTTTTGTTGCAAATTTGAGACCAGTTCAATCATAGCTTCTTAAAACAAGTGCACAGTTTACAGACAACAAAAACATTAGCACATCTTTGATGCTTTTGCATTTTGAGATTAATGATATTTTTAACAACACAACAGAAAGTATTTCTTTTAAATATAATGTCACCCAGATGACTTTTTTTCATCCTTACATTATTAAGAACATTTATGGTTGTAACGTTTCAGTATGCTAAATTTTCTATTTCTTTCTGCAATATTTTTGTTTGTGATCAAAATTGTTTTTGTTCAATATTTTATGTGCTAATGTTTATCTTTTGAAGGTCTAATTAGAAAATACTTTAAGAGCTTTTGTATGGACAATATGAGCCATATAAATGTGTCTTGTTCTGTGAAAGCTGGTCATAATGCATGTGCGTAAAGTGTCGTCCCAGATTAGCCTGTGCAGTCCGCACAGGCTAATAAGGGACGACACTTTCCGCCTTAACTTGATTTTCAGTAAGGAGGGACTTCCTTGAAACTAAAAATACCATTCAAGCGGAAAGTGTCGTCCCTGAATAGCCTGTGCGGACTGCACAGGCTAATCTGAGACGACACTTTACGCACATGAATTAAGCCCAGTTTTCTCAGAACAAGACACATATATACATTTATTGATTTATTAAATAAACTTCATAATATTTGAGCTGATTTATTGCATATTTTGTTGTACACATGTGCATTAACAATACTTAAATACGTTTTTATCCGAAAACTGTGACATTCAGCTTAGTAAATGAAAACAGATTTGTAACCTCAAAGCACATTTTGAACACCAACATAAAACAGTGCTAAAGTATACTTTTCTTCAAGGCAAACCGTTTAAAACAAAATAATGTATAAGTATCAAATACTATTAAAACTTTCAAGTGTATTAATTATTCTGGAGGGTCTGATTCAGAAAAATTTTGTGTTGACAATTTGTCTACTCTTTTAAAAGCTGGTTTCAGATAAAGACTGTTTTTTTTAATTGGACTGCTATTTGATAGCAGTGTAATTACGACTGAAGTTCAAAAAAGGCAAAAACATGGTAGTAAAAATTGAGCTTGCAAGCTCCAAAACTGTGTGGAAAATAATTTTTTGCCATTTAATCATAAAACATAAACATCAGGAAAGAAAATATTCAAATTACAGAAATAAAACAAAACATAGAGATGGAGATGGTTATTTAACATAATCATTTCTCAAATGTATGTTTTTCAAAAATCTAATCTGTGTATAAAATGTATACATATACTTGTTTGGTATGGGGTACTAATTGTCTTTAGTCAATTTACTTCAATTGAAATTGCAAATATCTTGATTAATTTTTAAAAGAATGCACTGAAAATGGATGACGTACATTCAATGAAAGTTTTTCACCTTCATGTGTAAGTTGTAAAGACATCAAACCATGTAATAAATGGTCTGCCTATATTATCTTTATCAAAATATTGTATTTTAACATTTTTATGACATGCTACAAAAAAACAATGAACAAATATTGCATGCCATTCTGGTGTAAGAGTCATGAAGTTCTTTCAGTGCTTTGAAGTGGATGATCACCCAAGCTTGATATTTAAGTTTTCTACTTGAGACCACTTACAGATTTGTGCTATCAAAATAGCCATTATGTATCTCTGGCTTGCTATGATGACCAAAATAATTGCTCTTTCCAATCATATTTTACCACTTAGAAACGTATTTTCCCGCATTTGTAGTCCCTCAGAAAGTTCAATGAGCTTTATTTAATACTAGACCTTTCTTACTAGATTCTAGTTTTAAAGGTTTCATTTCCAACCCTTAGATACTGATGAGCAGCTAACAGCATAATACCTGAACAGTCTGTGAGTTACTTTAAAGCTGGTTTTATGCTGTTTGCACATAGCCATTTTCACTTTGCTTCTGAGTGGGAAAGGGTTGAGGTATAAAGAGTTTTACAATATAAAAATTTGTTTGCAAGAATAATTGTTCCTGCAAACCAATGCATGACAGATAGTTTGCTTGTAACTTTGACAGTTCTGTCATAAGTTTAATTTCTAAATTTAGCAAAATATCACATCACAAAGTATTATGTATAATCATTCTTATATGATTTTCTGTCTTTTGGTAAAATAATCACGAAAGATATTAAAGATGTACATTCACTTGTGTTTATATATAGTGCCTATAATCAATGTTTGCCATATTTACACTAAATATACATATGTGGACAACAAAATTTTCTTGGATACCAAAAGATGATGCCAATCAGTTATAACTCTTCGTAATAATTAATTTTGTGCAAAATATTAAATATGCCTTAGCCACACATTTTTTTTACTTTATTGTAGCTTATAACTGTAAAAATCATAGACTAAAATATTGATGAATATTTCACTATATTATCCCAGATTTATATAAATTGCACATGTAAGACTTAGTGCTATCATGTTTTGAAAAGCTCTTTCAATTCAAGTGTCCTTCCTCAATGCAATCTGATTCCCTATCAATGAAAGCAATCATTCTTAACAGTTAATTTGTGGAAAACCCAACAAACCCCACATCTACTATTTACTTTATTTTGATAAGTCTCAAATGGGTTTAACCTGCAATTTTTTTAGTGAACACAAGTTCATACAAAGTAGCTTTATCGCCAGACAAAAATTATCTCCGTAAATTCTCTTTGTTCGAATTCAAAAGGGGAAGTTAACATGAACCATCGAGTTAAATAAAGCCTGAAAGGTCCATGGAACATGAAACTAACTAAATACTTATGTCCAAATAAACCAATAGGATACAACATTTACTACGCCAAACACAGACCATGATAGTAACTACAAACAAAATCATACGACTAAACTTGTCATAAAATGAACTGGAAAACATCTCCATAAGAATTATTTACATGAACTTTGTGACTCAAATAATGATAAAATAAAGTTTGGGCATTGACAATAAACATTAAACGGCTTTCAATGAAATATAATAAATTGACTCCAACTTTGTTTCCTGTTAAATTTCATGTAATAAGGATACTTGTGAAATTGGTTTTATTTACTGCAAACAAATAATGCTTGGTTGTCACCAGTTTTACGACTCATAACAGACAGTTGGTAAACACTCCAGCAACACAGTTTCTCAAGAGCAATTATATGTATACATGTACTATCCACTTACCATGCCCAACCGCCCAAAATACAAAAAAAAATATGAAGATTGAATCAAAACTTACATGTACCGCTAATGCAAACAAACCCCAATATATCATGGATTTGGGCATAAAAAAATGTCTGTGCCAAACAAAACGTTTTTGTTTTAATATTTCCATGACAGAAAACATTACAAAATCGATTATAAGAGGGCATCAAAGGACCAAGGCAAAATATTTATACTTTACAAGCGATAAAATATAATGGCACAATGATAAAAAGGTAAATCCTCAGTTATCATTACAAGTCTTCATGATCATCAATTGATCCATGCAAACTGTGAATTTACTTAATGGTCGATGAAAAGACATAAATTTGCAGTAAATTTAGTGAAAAGGGTCCCCAGCAGCGAATTATTTGCTTTCACCATAGATTACAACGATAAATGAGCTTCATTCAAAGTGGAATGTAGCCAATGAGAAATATTATGAACTGATAAATATTGAAAAATTAAATTCATTCATTGAATGTTTCCAATATGTGCCATTGATTCTTACAGACGTGACCGAAGTTCTGATCACTAGTGAGGCTATTTTTGTTCATAATTTGTACGAGTTTAATTATCCAATACATCGGTCAGGAGGAACAGCCATTAATCAGCTGATAATCTGCTTATTATTTCTATCAATGGTTTGCGGTTAAATTCAATAAATCTGATTGATTTACATTCGTGTGTAAACATGGATCCCAATGCGATATACCTTCACAAATGCCAATCATCAGAAAGATTCATGATATTGATAAATTAATTGTTAGAGAACTTTGACATACAGAAAATTTACCAATAGTGACTAGTCAAACATCAAGGAACACAAATATTTACAGTTTACGTTCTTAAAGGGGCCTTTTCACAGATTTTGGCCTATTTTGAAGTTTGTCATTAAATGCTTTATATTGATAAATGTAAACATTGGATCTAAAAAGCTCCAATAAAAAATCAAGAATACAATTAAAAAAAGAAAAAAAGTAGCCGGCAGCAGGGCTCGAACCAGTGACCCCCGGAGTCCTGGAGTAAAAACTAATAAGACCGCTCGGCCATCCTGCCAAGTATGTACAAGAGTCGTATTTTATACCTTATATAAGCAATCTTCGTAGTTTCAAAAAATTAAACGACAACAACAGAACTCTCCAAATTATTAAATCGTTTCGCGTTGCAACGCTTTATAATTTTTAGTTTTTTAAATCGTCATAAGATGCATATAATGTCTATATTAGACCATGGTAAATGTTCAGTATTACTGTTTCCTCACAAATATCATAACTAAAACGAAAATTTGCGAATCTGAAACATTGTTTTTCAATTTTGTCAATTTACTAAAACGTGAAAAGATCCCTTTAAATGAAAATGTTCTAGACTCCAGGTGATTGAAGGTCAGTTCAATTGATCACTTTAAGACAGTTTGATAAACACATATAATACAATCACATTACAAACCTAAAGACAACATCACAGTCTTTTAACCCTTTGACTGCTGGGAAATTTGTCATCTGCTAAAATGTCGTCTGCTGATCTTCTAATATAAGCCATTTCTTCGATTTTTTTCAAAGAATGCTATCAGAAAAGCAAACAGTTTGGATGCTGATGAGACGCCACGTTCTGGATCCAAACTGTTTGCAAAAGCCTTCAAAATTCGGTTCCAGCGCTTAAAGGGTTAATGTATGTACATAATACATTAGGATACAGCAATGGACAAATCTCAAACAAAATATTGACTACCCAGATGACTTAATATCTAAAGAACTGTAACCATAAACATGCGTAAACATACTTTGTATTGGTTGTAGCGAACTGACAATTAATTATTTCTCAATCTAGTTAATTAAAAGGCTGTACATGTAAAAGCATACTTATACAAATTTCTTTGGCTTCTCTACTATAAAAGGAGCGCATGGTCCCTTGAGAAATCAATGCAAGGTAAACACAACTGCTGCGATCCAGCTAGCAGATTATCGCTAAATAATTCATAAGGGCTGGTCCTACTATGTAAGTCAATGATTTTATTTACTGTCCAATGCTTGTCTAAAGTCAATAAATCAGCTCATATAAAAAAGGGTCTGCATCAACACAGAGACAAAATTGCCAACCTTTCACAAATTGACTTAAAAACAAAGCACTCTTGGAAATTTTCACGGGTGGTCATTTTTTCCAAAATTATTGATTCAAAGGCCGCAATGGTGTAGTATGTGATTATGGTTCTGCATTAAAATCGATAGATCAAAAGTGCTATCACCACTTAGAGAGAATTTCAAAAGATCTTTCCAAACAAACCAAGTACTGGTTCATCCGAGGAAAGCTACTCCAGAGTCGCTTTAAAGCCCAGCCAGGGCTTTTAATGCCATCCAGTTAAAATAAATAGGTCCTAAAACTTCATTTCAATTCTTGAAAATTTGATAAGTTGTCTACCCTTTCAAAAAACTTATTTGAATACAAAAGCCCTCTAGGAAATTCATGTAAGTAAAAATATTCAACCAGCAAATTTCTTTCTAGAGTGATTGACATTGCACTGGTCAGCAGGTACAATACATACACACAATCATATTTAAAAAATGTAAGGGCCAATACAGATCTGTCAATTTGAGGAAAGTAAGCCTTTCAGGTATTCTTAAACCTTTAACACAAAGATACATGTTTTGACCTTTTCGTAAGAATTCCAATTTAATTAAAGGCCTTTATAGCTATATTCCACTTTTAAGGTTTTATTTCCAAGCCTTTAGGTTACAATATACTAAATCTTTTTGAAGTGCAATGCTATACTCTTTAAAAACCTGAACATCATTTATAAGAAGACACAATGCTCTGTGTGGGCACTTGCCATGACTTTATTTTAGAATGTTTCTTTGTGCATGTGGTAGGGAAAACATTGATGTTTAACAGAAATTCACTCATTTGCTTGAAGGTTGGAGACTACATGAGACTTTGACAGATGGCGGGAAACCCTCATCCACTGGTACGAACCCAGTAAATAGATGGCTGTAAAACAGTGACCGCTTATTTACATCGAGTTCTTTCTTGCATAACGCATGACCCCTCTTTTTTATTGTCTAAATCATTGCGGCTTGGAATGCTCTTTAAGAAAAGGTATGGTTATGAGGGTCTCTATGCGCAAAAGTTTGACTTTATTTTTTGTTGAAGTTATTGCTTTTACATTGAATTTGTGTAGGAAATCTTTTGGAATATTGTTACCTAAATTTAAGAACATACTTGTGAGCAGCAAGCAGCATAAAACCTGACCAGACTGTGAGTTACTCAACTCATAGGCTGTTCTACTTGTATGTTGGTTGCATACAGTCATAATCACTTTGCTTCTGAGCAGGAAAGGGTTAAAAACCACTAAAACAAGTCTAAGATAAAACTAGAATTCCACCGCAACACACAAACCTTGTAAGGTCATGATGCCTGTAAAATACCCATGAGCTGAAAACGCTAGCTGACAGGTTTTGTTTATTGATAAAGATAATGCCATGTCCAACAAATCAGTCCTGATACGTGTTACATGATAACACAATCCCAAGAACATGAGATATTGACCATCTTTATCGTTGTTATTGAAAACTTATAATACAATTAGCCCTAATAATGGAACTCCTGCATAGTTTAGTGAGGCGCGTTTTCTCTCCATTTTATTCCAATAGACATAAGTAGGTAGTGCTATACTTGTCTGAAACATGTGCCCGATGCAATTCCCAATGTCAGGTTGAAATAAGGTTGTAAATTACAACATTAAAACACTGCTCAATTTCATTAAACTTTGAGTATATTAAGCTTCTAAGTTTTAATAACTTACATGTAAAATCAGTCAGTTAAGTAAAGGAAATAGGAAAAAGGATGGTGTTCATTATGACAGCTATCACAGTAAAAAATTGATTTCCTTGAAGGCCATGACATACAATTTACAATAAATGAAATCCAGTTTTAAATCTTGTTGTTCCAATCAATTACATAACCTGTACACATGCTACTTTATTATGTTACATAGTTTTAAGTTGCCTACAGTGTTTGATTGCATTTTATCTTGTCTTTTTTTTATAGGAGTAGGGATTCGATTCACACCTTAAGTACATAATTATTAAATAATAAAATAGCAAATTTACTATCAACAAAAATACGACTTAAATGACTTTTTGTCTATTACTTCTATTTACACAAAATTACCTTCGCCATCTTTGAATTTCTTCACAGCAACGAGTTCGCCTGTTTCCTGAAAAACAAAATATAGCTTTTATTACATAGATTTCAGAGTCCCCAACAACCTAAGGCTACAACAAATTGATTTTCTTATTGTGCTCCCATGGTCTATTTTGCCATCCAATCAGTTTTTTATGAGAAAGTTTTTTCTGTCTTTTTTAAAACAACATATTTAAGACAGTTCATTTTTCATTAAACAAGTAATAGTACAAAATAGCAACATTTAATAAGCTGAATACATTTGTAAAAAATTACAAACAAATATTTAAACAATTTTTTTAATTCTGCGCTATATGGCTCGCATGTGAATGTATCCAAAGTACTTTTGCTTTTATTGTGCTTACTGGCTAGAATGTTTTGTGGCCAAATTCCTTGGAACAATTAAATGATCAATTTGTCGTGGCCTAATGGGTGCAGTGATCTCTTACAAGTTTAACCTGTATTATGACAATGTTTATGGTACCCCAGTACTACTAATTAATTTTCATTAATTGTTTTAGTTCAAATTTTATGTGTAATATATACTGTATACAGTTAGGACACAAATTCCAGTAAATTCATTTATTATTAAGCCACTATTAATTTTTTATGAACACAAGGTCCTATATACTATAAAATCATTACTAGTACAAGTGCATAACACTGAAAGGAATACCTTAACAAGATTATATACCAGTAGATTTTATTACAATAGATAATAATTGGACCTTAAATTCAATAGCATGCAGTAAATTCAACACCACACTGAACTACAACAGTGTGATTGGACAAAATGGTTTAACTTGCTAAGTTCAATAAACAGATTAATGTCACAATAAAATATCAACGTAGTATTTAATACTTTACTCCATAAAAACCAGTACATTAAGTTTTCTTATATACTCCCGCAAAGACTTATTTATGTGCATGGTATGGAAATAATGGAATGGAAATATGCCAAATGCATGTACAGTGCCCATCACAAAGAAGTTTTTTTAACTTTCTGTTGTAACATACTGAGAAATGAAAGGTATGCTGTGCCAACCTATTTGAGTTTTGTGAAATATACCAAAGTCCTTACGATAGAGCAAAAATACCATACATCCAGTAGTGTTAACTGTGATTTTCTCATACTACCAATATGTATTTCATGTTTCTTTCCAAAATGCTGAACCCACCTTAAATTTAAATATCTTATTGCTACAAGAAATATTTAATCTTCATAGAGTTTGTAAAACAGTATGTATATGCTTTACATTTTTAGTCTGTAGTATTCAAATATTGACTATTGCAGAACTCATTAACAGCTAGGCTTTCACTGTTTGCATTGTGCAACTAAGTGTCGATAATGACTATAGTGTTTCTGCTAAGCATGTATTTGCAGTTTCATGCAGTTTATACCCTTCCTGTTCTCAACAAGTTAAAAAGCTTACAGCTTTCAAATCCCGCACACACAATGTTATCACCATCCTTTGGTCCAATAACAGTGTTTCAATCTTATGTTCTCTATTGAACCCTACTTCTAATGACATAAATTGTATTGGCACATTAGCGTTTCTAACAGGTTGTTACCAATAGACTGCAAGTTAAAAAAGTCTTGATACCAAATATGACCAAAGTTTTAGGCAGGGGGCCCTATGCTGCCATTTATGGGGAAAGACAAAATACTTTAAGATTTGACATGTTATCACTGCATCATAGACAAATTGTATTTTTGGTCAAAACAAATTGTCTCAGCATGTGTAATTATTTGAACATGCTTCAATGACAATTACCTGCTTTTCACAGTAAAGCTCTCAGAAACATGCCTCCTTCAATTAACGTGAACAAGACTACAAGCTAACTTAAATTGTTGAATCAACATTGATTTTAGGTATTCAAACTACAGAGTTGTGTATAGACGGCTTGGTTGTGTTCTTATATGTAACTAGATCTTACCTTGTGTTTACATTTCAACACCACGCCATAGGCACCTGTAACAAACAAAAGAATGCAATCAATTCAATCAATGGAAATCTTTCTGAAAACCTTTGGGAAGTTTAATAAAAAGCATGCAGATAACAAAGGGGGGTCTTTTTATATTTTAATTTTCAAACAAAATGTCATGCTTAATATGAATAAACCTTATGAGATAAGATTGATAAATATACATAATTATAAGAATATAGCACGAAATAATAATAATCTGTTAAAATTGCTACATGGTTGCATTTAAGACAAAAAGCAGAGCTATTAGTAATTGAGTATTACTAGTTTTATGTCCAACATCATTTTACAAAATGTACCTTTTTATCTAGTTTTTTACTACATTTAATTAGCTTTGTATGCCTTTAAAGTACCTTATATTGAATTATAATGTTCACATGCAAATAAAACTGGGATATGCCTTGAAAAGTTTCTGCAAGGTCCAAAAGATTTGTGTTTAGAAATAAAAGATACTGTACTAACCTTCGCCCACAACTCCCACAATTTCGTACTTGTTCATTACATCACACCCTACATGTAGGTTCTCAAAAAACCCTTCAAGTGACTCTGTCCTGTAAACAATAAACAGTTATTTAGTTTTAACACATTTTTTTTATTACCAGGCGCTTCAGACCTTGCATTTTCTGTGAACTAAATCCTCATATTGATGACCTTATATTAAGGACCAAAGGCAATATCAAACTGCATTCAAAACTTAAAATTAAACTTTTCTTCATGAAGTTCTGCATGTAAAAGGTATTGAAATACACAGGCCCACTAGACAATGGCCCTGAACTTTAGGGTGCACTTCTAGATTTTTTAGAGAAAAATTAAATTGTCTTCTATATTAGAATTTTATGACTAGGAGGGTGGGCAAACATGGACAAAGAGTTAATTTTTGTCTTTGAATTATTAAAACTGCAAGGCTCGAAATAAACCATAGCGTACTTGCAAAATGCTACTATAAAATTAGATTTGCGAGTACTGTTTTTTGCTTGTTGCCAAACGTTGAGTTAAATAATTCAAGTTTCATAAAATCTTGTTAATATTCACCTTATATTGCAATGAGAGATAATCACAAATGCATGTAAGCAGATCAAAGGCAGCCGAATCTGTCTGGTAAAATGGACAACATGGATTGCTTTGTAGTGCTTGTCAGTATATTTAAAGACTTTACTTTATTTATTTTTTAATGAACACAAACTACTTTTTAGTAATTCTGACACAGGTAAAAATCTGTTCATCATAAGGCATCATCATAAATGAGGGTCTCAGGTTTAAATAGAATTGTTTCGTATTTTGTCAAAATGCATTAAACCAAATCACAGATATTGAAACTGCATCTTCAAATCCTCATCCATGGAAAAAATAATACACTAGCAATATCAATTTTCAAAAACACATTTTTGGACACTTAGACAACTTCTTTAAAAGAATAAATTCCAAAGGATGTTGGTTGTGAGTTGATTCCAGGACTGCATGCGAAACATTTCCTAATACTGTAAACATTAGTTGACACTGTTTTGTGATTTCTATTTTACAAAAGTTACTTGTTTATAGTAAACCCATGAAGACTAAAAATGTTTTCAACAAAAAGATATACACTGTACGGTAGGTCTTATAGGCAAAAGCTGTATGAGGAGATTGTCTCACATTTTTTTGTTTTCATAACAAAAACACGATAAGTAAATATGATATATTGCAAAATACATAGAGACTAGAAATTATGCAATCAGTATGACACAATAATTTCAAACATAACAATTAAGATGAAAAAATTTGCATACTAATTATGTCAACATCATAGGAAACCAAATCATGAAAAGGATGAACATTTTTATTGCTCCATTAAATTACAAACAACACTTCACATTAATAAAAGCAGCTTGTTATTGGTAAATTGGTAATAATAAATCAATTGTTCTTTTTGTGTGACTGTGTGCATGCATTTACTTTTAATTGATGGCATTCTGTAGATTATGTTTTTCACTTTTTTGACCATAAATGCTAAATATTGATCAGTTTGCAGGGCCCTCAATCTATCAAATCTGCTGCCGAATTTCGGCGGCAGTCCCCCACCTGAAAAGTATATTTTTTTCCCCAAAAAAACTGATTTTTTCCCCTCAGAAAAAAAAAATCAAAAAAAATCGCTGATTTATAATTGAAAATTGACTCCAATATCTCGAACTAGTATTTTACCCTTTTTTCACCCACTTTAATTTTGTGTTTAATCAAACATTCATAATCCATTTTTGACCAGATTGTCTGCTTTCATTGTACATCACTTTAACAACTGTGCACTGCGATAAACAATAACACCATCACAGGTCATTTCGGGTGTTACCATTCTCTCTTGAATTTGCTTTGAATTGCCGAAACACACCAGTGCACACATGAAGGTGTATACAATTATAAATTTAAATGTCACAAGTCAATACTGACCTATCTCAACAATCTTTACGCGTTAGATACAATGTTAACTACTTGCTTTTAATTTAGAGGTACTATCAAAGCCCATGCTTTCCATGAGAATGAATGACGTCATTTTGTACATGGTTCTAATTTGTGCATGCTTTCTTAAACAATAAAACTTGACAATTGTTTTCATATTACAAATTTAATTATACGCATTTGACAATACACATGTACTTACAAGGAATAATGTTTCATACCAATGAATAACATATGGATATAACAAATACTTCAATAAGGTAGGTAAATAGCGGGTTTTGAGATTGCCAAACTAACCTACATGTAATGCATACATAAACATGCATGAATAACCTGACAATTTATATCCCACGCTGGATATATCATGGTCGCATTCTTTGGTTTAAGACAGACTTTGCATGCAAATGGCTCAGCACTAGCTTGTTTTAGGAACAAAAAGGACATAATGGTGGACTTTTAAATAAGATTACTGTTATAAAGATTGAGTAAAAGTCCATCTTTCTGTCCTAAACAGACAGTAGCATATATAGAAATATATGTTTATAACAGTTAAACATAGTTGTTGTTTTTTTCGTTATAAAAATTCCCCCATTTACAAAAAATTCCCCCTCCTAAGGGCTGCGGATCCCTTCCCCCAAAGTAGTGTAAGGGCGCTGGTTTGTAATAAAAATATACCTTGTTTTTCAAATATGACTTTATTCACAAGAAAAACTTAAGAATAATAACACATATTAGTGTTAACTGGTAGGTTTCTATTTCAAATATGGTAGCCAAATCTGTTTCACGCATTTTAATCTTACTGAAATTACAAAAAACAACTATGGACTGGCACTCTCTATAGAGAGTTAAGTAAAATATGCATTCATGTACATATGGTTTTCAAAATAATTATTGACCAATTCAATTGTGCATGATACTAAATGTTAGGATGGTGTTTCTTCTAACTTCTAAGACTAATGTTGGCACTTTAGTATAATTATTTATTAGAAAATTGAGCGTATACATCAATAAAAGCGTCTTACCAATTTTATTTTTTTTAATTTATCCAACACAATTAAGAAAGAAACTAACAATCAAATCATTCACCATATCCACTTTCACTTATAACTTATATCTCACAAGTTTATCCACAAATGCAAACACAATTTCTGTGTTAACAATATAAAATAAAGTAGCAAAGTAATACAGCTTTCAACCCCAATAAATAAACACTAAATTAATTTTACTCCAGAGTGACACACAATTATTATCTAAACAAAATAACACACGTTGAATCCAGCATATCGTTTCAGCTTTCACTAAAATCGTTCACATTCACGTAGGACGCCATCGGGAATTTCCTTGCCAACATACCCACAATGCATTTTCCTACCTTTTTTTGAAGAGTTCGTTGGTACTATTGTCGACATACGTCGTATAAGTGTTATCGATGCAGATACTTGCATATGAAGAAACTGTATTTTATAATCAACAATATTGCTGTATATTGTTAATATTATTCCGTAAAATTTTCCTTTTTTCATATGCTTAGAAGATTTTTCCCCATTTGATCAGTGCATGCGAAGAATAGGCCTATAGTTGCCATGACGTTTTATAAACTCAGATGATCAATGGTTAAGTGTCACTTGTCTATTTTAATCCTGAATGAAAACGTATAATGTCCGAAGATTAAGAAAGTTTAGAATTTTCATATTTTAACTGTTGATTTTTACCTAAGAAAAAAACTAATGTTTTGAAGTTGAAACGGTAAAAGTACATAACGGAACGTACATCTTAAACAGAACACATTTAGTTTGTTGAGTAAAATAACAAGTATGATATACCCTTGTTTTATCATTAAGGTGTAAACTTGAATCCAGCTTTTTATGCCCCGCAAAAGGCTGATGGATATAGAATTGTGTAATTTGTCCGTCCGTTCGTCCGTTCGTCTGTCTGTCATTCTGCCAGTCCGTCCGTCCATCTGTCAAAAAACCTTTAATGGCTAGATCTCAGGAACTTTATAATATATCAACATGAAACTTTTTTGTACTGTTCTCACCCCTTAGCCAATAGGCGCCGGCACAAAATCTTCTATTTAGAAGGAGTGTTGTATCAGAAGAGCAACTTCATTGGTGTATATATATATATCAATGATAAATGCCATGCTCATGAACCATAGCCCTACACTTTCTTAAATAAGAGTTATCGCCCTTTGTTTTTGTATGATTTAACTTTTCATATCAGGGCTATATCTCAGTTACCATACAAGACTTCAACATTAAACTTCATGGGTGTATTGATACCAATGAGGAGAATTGCCATGCACAAGAAGCATAACCATACACTTTCTTAAATAAGAATTATTTCCATTTGTTGTTTTTGTATTGCGTAACTGTTCAGGGCTATATCTCAGATACGCTACAATATTTAAATATGATTCTGCATGCGTGTATAGATATCAAAGAGGAGAATTGCAATGCATAAAAACGATTACCCTACACGTTTTTTTACGATTATACCAAATATCAAGTTATTTGAACCTCTCCATAAACAAACTTTATTTGGCGGGGGATATCAATTAAACGAATTTGCATGTTCTAGCTTAGTTGTGAATGTTAGTAATGTCCTCGTGGCGTAGCGGCCCGTAAAGCTTCGTAAGGGGAAGTGTTGGTCTTTAAAACTCAAAGGTGGACAACACACGTATTTATCCATGTATTTTAAATTTGGTGCCCAATGATGGACACTTACACTACTATGGTAAAGTTTGTTAGCAACCTAACCTGGTTCCGTTTTAAGGGCAGTATGTAAGCAAGCGGGTCAATCGGTCCCTGCTATTTGCGCGAAACAGATAATTTATGGGTCTCGCTGCCGATTTTTTTCTGGGTTTATTTAAATTGAATTCTCATCTTGTTTTTTTTATTGAATTCTCATTAATCTTTCCCTGAAAATCCAGTTACTAGCTACGTTTTTGAAAGGTCGATAATAAGACGTTTGGGCCATATAAAAAAATGAGTAATTGATCTGGACCTTTTGCGGAGAATAATTGTTTACATTGGTTAAATACAGACATTATGATTACATATATAATGAAGTTTGCAACGACAGTTTGCCATCTTTTGTTTTAGTAGAACATTTAGCAAACTTATAACGTAAATAGTAGCACTAATAACTTAAAAGTACCGGGGGTAATGAGTCTTTATTTAGCAGACGCAGAAACATTACAAACAAATGTACCGTAGTAGAAGCAAAAGCAGTAACGATATTAACTGCAGTTTCACAGTGCGTTAAAAGTATTCTGACAGGGCTGTAAAAGCAGTTAACCTATTCAATATACTTGTTGCTGTGATATCCGCTCATTGCCACAAAACGTATTTATTGGTCAAATTTAATTTGTATCGACTTAACCGTACCTTGGGCAACCTGATGCGCGGAGGCCTACGGGAGAAAAAGGCCAAGTACACAGAGATGCTAGAAGCTAGCAACCAAAGAGGATGGCGTAATTGGTTGTTCCCCATAGAAGTAGGCGCTAGAGGGTTTTGTGAACAATCCGTGTGCCAACTGATGTCAGCAATTGGGTCTACTGACAGGGATAGACGGCGGACTATCCAGAAAATGCCAAGATGTAGAACGGTCTCCGTGTGCCGACTAATGTCAGCAATTGGGTCTACTGGCAGGGATAGACGGTGGACTATCCAGAAAATGCCAAGATGTAGAACGGTCGACGAGCAGGCTGTTGCTGAGGCGAGACAAAATGGAAGAAGTAGAGCTATCGACATTTACCGTAGCTACGGTGGCCCAAACCTCCCGAGATGTCCGTGGTTCAAGGGCGAAACATTGACGACGGAGGGACTCCATGCTGATGATGAGTGTCGATCCACTATCCACAACCACCATAAGACTTGAGTCTATAGGAGATTCACGGGTGGGTGGGTGATTGTACCCCACAACTAATTTGAGGAATTCCATCACTTCGTAGAAATTTGACTGTTTGCTGCTTACAACTAAAGCTTTCCATTGGTAAAATCAATACATCAACATCATCACCATCATGAACAACAACAACCACAATCATCTTCATCATCATTCCTTTACCGGTCTGGTCGTTGGGCGGGTAATGAGGAACGAAAACACAGAGATCCCGCGCCAGTCAGGTTTGTTGTGGGCTGAAGTAGATCATATATGTGTGGGAACCTGTAATCTTTCGCATTGTCAATCCGCTTTTTCTTCTGACAGCCTCGACCTACCTTCGACGGCGACCTACCTTTGGTTCGCCCTGAAGCACAGTCTTTTCATAGACAGTCGTGCCTGCGTAGACACATGTGCTTCAGAGGCCAGTTTCCTACATTCTTTGACCGCGTGAAGCGTGCAGGTCTCGCATCCAAACAGTGGGATGGATACTACGAAGTAGAGCTTGTACTTGGTTGGGAGGATGATTGAGCTGATTGTCCACAACATTCTCAGTCTGGTCATCGCTTCGGTTGCCATGGTAATTCTTATTTTGACCTCAGCGGTATTGTTACCATTTTGGACAGAGTTGCACTGTTGTACTTGAAGCTCGTCACTTTTGCCAACTTAATTATCACCGTCCATGGTTATGCATGCACTTATGTTTTTCGCAGTGTTCACTGTGATATTTGACTTATCCGTGGATACCTCCATCCCTTATGCTCCTGCTATTTAATTGATTCTGTTGGTGAGGTATTGCTAGTGCCACCCAAGAGGTCAATGTCATCAGCGAATTTCAAGTTGAAGAAGTGTCTGCCATCGATGGAGATACCGGTGTGGCGGTCTTGGAGGGTCTCCTGTATTAGCTTCTGAAGAAAAAAGTTAAACTGGGTAGGGGGCAACAGACACCCTGACGGACATCCTTTGATGCCCCTATGTCTATTTAGAAGTAATGTGCTGCTAGCGTTTCCGTAGAGTTCAATAATGACTTGCGCAAGCCCATTGCCAATCTTATATCTCTCTGAACCTGCGATAGGCCATCATGCCAAACGCGGTCGAAAGCTTTATTAAAGTCGATGAAATTGCGGAAGAGCTAACTTTGGTGTTGCATTTGTTTCTCAATGCTGATGACGCTGGGGTGCTGTTATTCTTGAAATTGTCATGTTTGGTAGTTCTATGACCATAGACTGGGTCCACTCTTTGGGAAGCTTCGACTCCTCAAAGCCTTCAGACTTCCAACTTACCCCTCCACATATGCCTTCAGTATGGAGGACTTTCCTGATTCGCTTCTTGTTTGAGATCGTTGTGAAAGAGACTTTGGTCTGGTTGAAGTGAGTAATTAAAGAGGTCGTTGCAGTTTTCAGTCCTGTTCAGGACAGGTACTCTCGGTCAGTTTGTTACCGTCAGCGTCTGCTTTACCGCTGTCCTTATTATTAAATAAATTGCATGTATAAGTAGTGTATATTTTTGTTTCAAGGACATCTTCAACAAAATCATTCGTTGTATACTTCATCTTGAGCACATACGTCAAAATATCACAAATATAATGCAGCATTACAAAGTTTTGTACAAAGCATGTGTTTTTAGTCTGAACATGATCTAAGAAAGAGTTTTATTACTTGATATTCCGAGTTAATGTGTATGTTCAAAAAAAATAGAGCTGCTTACATGCACTATTTGTTCGCACAATATATCTTTGAACTTGTGAATTTTTTCCCCATAAATTTGAATAGTCTTGATATAAAAAGTTTCACATGTTGCTGGAAGCTACCGGTGTTACATTGCGCCGCACTGTGCATGGTTTTCAAGCCTCTGCGTGATTGACAACAAAAATCGGCGGTTTTTATTATTATCAAAATTAGTAAATTAGTAAAATACTACAGCTAAACCGTATGTATTTTAATTTGTGTATGATATATGTTGTTTGTGTTTAAGTAATTTATTTAATAATGGTATTAATTGGTAACTCTCATTGATTGCCCTGTTGATATACGTTTGCAATAGGAATTCGCGACATCTCAGCTATGCACTACAGTCAGTACAGAGTAGTCTAAATGCTTCCATTATAAAACGGCCAACTTTCAATGAATTTCTTTTGACTTAACTTTATTTCCGACTTTGAAACAGAGGAATATACTTTTGTTTCATAAGTCAATCTCATTTGCCTTAATCATTGTAAAAAGCTGGCACATTCAGTAAAAAGAGTTTGACCATGAAATGTTGACACATCGACACTTCCCCAATAAATGCACCAAAACATTTCAGCCTAGTATTCCATGAAATGCACTGAAATGTTATTATGACATCAGTTTTTTTTAGTGAGCGAAATAACACTTATGGCTTATACTCATACTGAAAAGAATTTTCTTATATATGTGTTATCATCCTTTACAAATGGTAAACAATAACGCATTACAAACTCAAAGTGATTAAATAATTTTGAGTTGTCCAGTTTTATGTTTATATTGTGACCATTTCTGTTTTGCTTATATAACTTATAAAATATACAATCTATTGTAAATACAGATGCAAAACATTTAGATGCATGGCCAAGGCTAAATAAATAAGTTAAAACCAATAATGACCTAGTTGTCAAAGACTTAAGTGCAACATTTGTTCCTGTGATGTGGCTTAAAGCCCTTTGGTTGGCACATTGTTCCTCTTGTGTTTATCTTAAAGCAAAGTATTTTCCATCTCTGGAATCGTATGTCTTCATATAATTTTATACTTACATGTACTTCAAACTTTATATTTATTTTAACCTCTTCAGGTTTACAAAATCATGGCAACAGGAGATCTTGGTAACAACATCCGCAAGTTGAGAAAAAGGCTCAAAGAAATGAAATATGTAGAAGAAATAGATATCACAGGGTACTTGTTAAATTAAAATTCAAATAAAATACAGGGTTTTTTTTTACTACGAAAGTGACGCCGATATTCGGCGCCTTCTCCTACCAGAATTTTTCCCCTCAAATTACAATTTCCCCACCAAAAATATCATTTTTCACCAAAATATAATATTTTCTCTCAAAGAAATGTTTATTTTTCCTTTGGGCATTCGACAATTATCCAATTTGCACCATGTACAACGATCTTTCTCTCTCTCTCCAGACGAACACAAAAAATCTGGGAATCCCAGTTATTCTAAATATAGCTCTTAAATTACGTCATGGAAACCGGGCAACTAATCGTAATAATCATGTGACTATTTTACTGGATTCCGGTCTTGCGCGAGAAGGGTGTTTCGTCAATAAATTACCGGAAACCAGTTGAATTTTCATACGGGCTATGTGCAAGCCAAGATATAAACGTGAAAACAAAAAAAAAATGTCTCACAATTGGCGTTCTTACACAAACAAAATAAAACATTCGGACTCGGAAGATACTGAATGCATCGAGGCATTTTTTAAGAAAGAATCATCGAAAACCGTTATAACCCAGCAGGATTCTGAGGTAATAAACATCGAACATTGTGAAAGTGAAAGTAGACAATCTGCAGCTGCCGCTCCTTTCCCTTCCAATACTGTAGCAGATCAAGATCGTCCACCCATTCATCATGAAATTGAAATCACAAAATTGACATCGTCCCCCGGCCCCAGTACAGAAATATAGTTGAAAACATTTCCCATAATTAGATCTACACCTGCAACTTAATTAAGGACTTTGACTTTAATACGTGTTAAATGTGTTTAAGAACAAAAAGGACGGAGACAAGCCTCTTTTGATGAGTTATAGTCATTGAAATGAACAGTTTTTATTTTTTCCCCTAATATGTCTCTTTCGCACTCTTTTTTCCCCTTTTACCCAGCGTCCAGCGTCTTCCCCTTTCTCTAAAAAAAAACCCTGAAATATTACATGAAATAGTTTTAAGGTTTTGAAATTGCAATTTGATTGGTATTATTGTTGAGTTGTTTAAGAGCTGGAAACTAAGATTTGGTCCTTAATGTTTTACTGGAAGGCAAACCTAAATTACGCTGCCTTTCTTTCTTTAATTAAACAGTTTATAAATCTATTAAAATTTAATATGATTTTGCATATACTGGTTTTCAATGACATATGATCATTCTATGCTTCAAAACCTTCATTGCAAACTAAGTCCTGGGATATAGCAAATTATTAGAAAATGTCCCCATACAGATTGCTTTTGCACCCTGCCCCTTTTTAGCACCTTGTACCTTATGTGATCTAGATCTTTCTCCTACTTGGTGAGTGATTTATAAGTATCGTCTGGTCAAAGACTTTGAACCTGTAAATGTTTTTCTTTGTATTCATATTCTTACAATTAACACAAGCTTGTGTATATTTTTTTTGGTGATTTTCAGTGTAAGTGAGGGTGCACCAAATGCTTTTTTGCCAGTCTACCACTACGCCTTCACCAGCTTCAGTCCAGCAGTTGCTGAGCTCATCCTGGGCAAAGACATTGAGCTATATGGAAAATCTGATGCCAGGTTCATGGAAGCAATATATAAGGTGAAATAAAATTGCAAGTGTGTATGCATAAATTCGTCAAGATATTTTGATTTGTTTTTGAGGCAAAGATGTTTTTCAATGAAAAGTTGAAAATCTTGATTACCCAGGAAGTAGATTTGGGTACAGCAGGCAGACTGGTTTGCATGGGGTCACATCAAAGAGGTGGTTTCCATCATTTTCATTGACCAAGTATAATGAAACTTGGGATTTTGCAATCATTGGTTATGAACAATGAAGACAATCAAGTATGAAAGTTTGTGTTTGCTTAAAGGAGGCTTACATGCAGGCATATTTTGGGATTGCCTTATTATTTAAATATCTTTAATGTTGAAAACAAGAATTCATTGCATTTTCATGGTGTTTATTTAAGGATATTGAATGATTTCAAAACTGTGCAGTGATTATAAAGATTAGGTTTTTGGAGTCTGTTGCAGTCGGTAGTATAAGTTTGAATGTATAGCCCCGTCACACCGGACTGGCATGCTTACGGCGACCTAAGACTGTGTTTCTGTAAATTTCTGATTGTCGTAGTAAGGACTCCAATTACTTTTTCGGTAAAAATGCTGTTTTTCGCCTTCCCGTCACACCAGCGTCCTGGTTTATGGCGTTCTGCGCGTCTTCACGTCGTCCTTAATACGTCCCTGGCGACCTTACCGCGTTTGTACTGCGCCCTTACGGCGGCCAAAGCCGACCATACGGCGTCTGAGCGGCGTCCTTGGCGTTCTTATTGCGACCATAGTCGTTCTGAGGACGCAATAGACATACAAACGACGTGCTTATGTCGCAATAAGGTCGCTGTGCGGTCGCCTTGCAGTCAATGATCATTTTCTGTAGGTTTGAGCGGTGACCTTTCAGCGACCCTACCACGTCCTTTATACGACTACTGCGTCTCGACGTTGTCCCTAGGACGTCCTAAACAGAACGCCGTAAAAAGCCGGACTTTGGCGACTACTTTGAACATGTTCAAAGTGGTCGCTGTGGGCTCGGGTCCTGATTAATTTTCGGCGTCCTCTTGCATCCCTCCGGCGTCTATGGCGTCCACTGCGACCTGGGTCGCCGTAAGGACGCCAGTCCGGTGTGAGGGGGTATTAGATAAAACTGCACCACATAAATTATATATTTCTGTGAAATTTAGATATCAAAATATATCATATTAATTTTTAACTTGATAAGAAAATTATGTTATGAAAATTTTTTGGTATATAATTATGATTGAAGGTATAATAATTGTTGCTAAGATATTTAAATTAATAAATTGTCCACGATGACCGGTAATAACACTAATTTCTTGTTGAAGCAATTATTGAGTGAAGAAGAATGCTCAAAATGTTCTCGCAGATACATATATGTTATAATATTCTTAAAAGTTTGTCATTCTTTGCTGTATGACCAGGTGTTGAGAGATATTTTCGCCTACAAACCACCCATCACTAAGGAGCAGTTCTTTGGGAAAGGTTTTGTGGAACGCAAGATTATAATGTGCACTGAGATTCTTGACCTGGTGCAGAAAAAACAATCCCAGCTCAACCCTGGCCCAAAGAAAACAACCATGAAAGTATACACGATTTTACATATATTTTTACACTGCACATTTTCAAGTAAGATCATAATTTTAAGACTTTCAAAGAATGATTAGAACAGTACAACTTATTCATCAGTGTCAGGAAAATGATATGTTTAGGGGTTTCTGTCCGATTTCATTACGGTATCAATTATAACAACTACAATTATTTAAACAAACTATCACATAATTCTTTGAGTCATTGACTACACCAGTCTGCATTAAATCAAAGAGGATTGTATCCAAGCTTTCTGTGATGGCTCTAGTGTTTTTTTTTTTAGAATTCAAGCAAGGTTTCTTTACTCATGGCAACTTTTTATATATGACAAATTGTGAACACTGAATCATTAAATTTTCTGAGTGCCTTATTTTCACCTATAACCTAAATTAACATACATTATGCTTCTAAAAACTGTACATGCCCCTCATGTCAGCCCCAAACTCAATTGAGAAGACTCGTTTACTCTTACTTTCCTTTTATTCATAATTATCTACAATTTGCATTTAGACCAGTGTCAGACCAAAGTCTGCTCCAGAGGGACGTTTGTCCCAAGGTATGTATTAAAAATAAAAAAATAAAAAAATTCTTGCAAAATGGACATTATTTTGGTAGAAGACGAAAGCAACTTTATAGTATTATGTTTGTATTAAAAATATGTTCACATGTATTAGATGTTTGCACTGATGATATTTTCATAAAACTTGTCTGAAGTGTTCACCATCATCAATAGGAATAATTAAAGTGTGCAAGAAACAGGTCTTTATGTCCAAGGTCAAGGTCACAATTTAAGGTCTAAGGTAAAAAAACAAAAAGTGTAATTAACTCTTTGTCTTGACCATAAAATTGATGTACAAATGTATTTTCATGTAACTTTGCAGAAGTAATAAGCATGGTAAGACAGAGTGTCTATATAAGAACCAGGTTATTAGGTTCGAAGTCAATCCCACAAATCAAGGTCAAAGATCAAAACATAGTCTTGACCAAATTAAAGATTTTGAAATAACTTTATAGTAGTTAGAAGCACACTTAGTGATACACTATATCCAATTCCCCAGGTCACAGATCAATTTTCACAGTTTAAGGTCCAAGGTAAACTAAGAGAAATCAATTGAGATTGTCCAATCTTTACACTTTTTTAACATATTCTTTGTGACCATGGTACTCTTGTTATAATTATTATTGTGTCCTTGGGACCTTACATTTTTGTTTGTTTGCTAGGTGTGTCTAAGAGAAAATCACTGACTCAGAATCAACAGGTCATTAATGAGCTGATAACGCCCGCTGAATCCCAGCCTGTGCGACATGTCTCACAGGGGACCAGCCACACTGTGCCCGTACGCCATGTTGCAGAAACTAACAGTAAGAGATATTGAGTTTTATGCATGACAGTCATTGAAAATGTTTCTGTAGGGTGTACAATTATTAAAATGTTTGGGGTACAAATGTAAAGCAATTTAAATAGGAAAAAATGTGCATGGTTTTGAGTTGGTGCAACAACAATTAAAAGAAACACACACCCAACCTAAAACAATGAATGCAATGCCTGATCAGGCAAATGGCTATGACTTATTATACAGCTTGTTTATGTCAATAAACAGCTGCACTAGTTGCTGTTGAATTATTATCTTTATAAGCAGTGTACCACGTCTAATATGGGGTCACAAAATTAGAATTTGACACAGATAATGAGATTTCTTTTTGCATCCTGTCAAACTGGGTCACCAGGTGTTAGTAAAGTAAAAGCTCTTGAATTTACATTGTTTACCCTATAATCATGAAACTTGCTAACAACATTAGTTCTTATGATATTTCAGCCAAGTTTTAAAATTGTTCTGGTCCCTTGACAAACATGGCCTCCAGGAGTTTGTGCAGTTTTCCTTATATTGCTTTAGTAAAGGACTCGCTCATAAAAGTCACATTTTGCCTTATGTTCATAATTGTTTCGACGAGTCATCTAATGATATCTTGGCCAAGTTTAATACTTGTTCAGTTGTTCTGGTCCATTGAAAAACATGGCTGCTGCTGAATACTCATTTGTTTGATATATAGCTAGAGAACACTGTGCAATTTTTTCTCCAATCATCATTAAACTTGCTCAGACCATTCGCTGTCATGATATCTAGTTTTTTATGCCCCCGGTAGGGTGGCATATAGCAGTTGAACTGTCCGTCAGTATGTCAGTCAGTCTGTCCGTCCGTCCGTCCGAAAAAAACTTTATCATTGGCCATACCTTTTTCACTATTGAAGATAGCAACTTGATATTTGGCATGCATGTATGAAGCTGCACATTTTGAGTGGTGGAAGTTCAAGGTTCAAGGTCAAAGGTAATTTTTTTTTTAAATTCAAAGCGGCAATCTCATGAAACTGCTCAATTTAAGTGGTGGAAGTTCAAGGTCAAGGTCATCCTTCACGGTCAAGGTCATCCTTCAAGGTCAAAGGTTAAAAAAATAATCAAAGCGGCGTTATCATGAAGATGCACATTTTGAGTGGTGGAAGTTCACGGTCAAGGTCATCCTTCAAGGTCAAGGTCATCCTTCAAGGTCAAAGGTCAAAAATAATAATAATATTTTTTTCAAAGCGGTGTTCTCATGAAGCTGCACATTTTGAGTGGTGGAAGGTCAAGGTCATCCTTCAAGGTCAAGGTCATCCTTCAAGGTCAAAGGTAAAAAAAAAGATTTCAAAGCGGCGTTTTCGTGAAGCTGCACATTTTGAGTGGTGGAAGTTCAAGGTCAAGGTCATCCTTGAAGGTCAAAGGTCAAAAAAATATATAAAATTTCCAAGCGGCGCAATAGGGGGCATTGTGTTTCTGACAAACACATCTCTTGTTTAGTTTTAAAATGGTTCTAGTCCATTTAAAATTCTTGCCTGCTTCAAAGAACAGTGTGTGTGTGTGGGGGGGGGCGTTGAGATGAGTTTTGTTCTTGTTTCATCAATGATAGCATGATTATCAGAAAAAAAACATTATTTTGCGTTTGTTAATTGTAGACAGTTCAGAAAGGTCCAGCTTTGAGTCGGTTGGCAGTTACCGTTCGGATCAACAGCCTACAGAAGTGGTGTCAAAAGTCACGTTCAGCTCTCCCAGGGAAGTGCACATGTACTCTCCAGGTACATATTGTCTATGTTTTGTGATCGGCAAATCTTGCTTAATGGTGTCTTGGAAGAGTCCATGCAAACTGCAAAGGATGATCCTCTGTAACTCTTGACACACTGGGTACAAATACAGAGGTAATTAGCAGGGTACTGCATCACACACTGGGTACAAATACAGAGGTAATTAGCAGGGTACTGCATCACACACTGGGTACAAATACAGAGGTAATTAGCAGGGTACTGCATCATCCTCTTTATGATTCCCTTCTGCTGCTATTTACAGATGGTGTTCAGACCGAATGTAAGTGGGTTTTTATGCCCCGGTAGGGTGGTATATAGCAGTTTAACTGTCCGTCAGAATGTCAGTGTGTCAGTATGTCAGTCAGTCCGTCCGTCCGAAAAAAAACTTTAACATTGGCCATAACTTTTTCACTATTGAAGATAGCAACTTGATATTTGGCATGCATGTGTATCTCATGGAGCTGCACATTTTGAGAGGTGAAAGGTCAAGGTCATCCTTCAAGGTCAAATGTCAAATTTATGGCGCCTGTCCGTCCAAAAAACTTTAACATTTGCCATAACTTTTTCAATATTGAAGATAGCAACTTGATATTTGGCATGCATGTGTATCTCATGGAGCTGAACATTTTGAGTGGTGAAAGGTGAAGGTCAAGGTCATTCTTCAAGGTAAAATGTCAAATATATGGCGTCTGTCGTTCTGAAAACTTAAACATTGGCCATTACTTTTTTAATATTGAAGATAGCAACTTGATATTTGGCATGCATGTGTATCTCATGAAGCTGCACATTTTGAGTGGTGGAAGTTCAAGGTCAAGGTTATCCTTCAAGGTCAAAGGTAAAAAAAAATTATAAAAAATTCAAAGCGGCGTTATCATGTTGCTGCACATTTTAAGTGGTGGATGTTCAAGGCCAAGGTCATCCTTCAAGGTCAAGGTCATCCTACAAGGTCAAAGGAAAAAAAAATTCAAAGCGGCGTTCTCATGAAGCTGCACATTTTGAGTGGTGGAAGTTCAAGGTCAAGGTCATCCTTCAAGGTCAAGGTCATCCTTGAAGGTCAAAGATAAAAGAAAGAAATAATTTCAAAGCGGCGTTATCATGAAGCTGCACATTTTGAGTGGTGGAAGTTCAAGGTCAAGGTCATCCTTCAAGGTCAAGGTCATCCTTCAAGGACAAAGGTAAAAAATAATAATTCAAAGCAGCGTTCTCATAAAGCTGCACATTTTGAGTGGTGGAAGTTCAAGGTCAAGGTCATCCTTCAAGGTCAAAGGTCAAAAAATAATAATTTCAAAGCGGCGCAATAGGGGGCATTAGTGCTCAAACGGGTACCCGAAAAAACCCGGATCCGCGGGTCAAAAAAATACCCGCGGATCCGGGTCAAAGTTTCTGCGAACGATACCGGTTCGGGTCGCAAGCTACGAAGTAAAAGATTATATGTTGAACATGTAGTCAATTCATCTCTTTTAAACAAGTGAAGTAAAATCACATCCTTTATCAGGTTAAGCAGTGATGTTATTACAAATAGTCATAAATGAATAGAAGTGACGCACCAAAAGCATAAAATTTATGTCGAGTTTAAAGGAGCTGTCTACCAGATTGACGAAGAAAAGAAAAGTTCTAAAATACCGTATTTTTTTACAATTATTAGTTTATATTGATTAAAATATCACGACTCGTATATTACATTACTTGAAAAAAGTTGTTAAGTTTTCATATTTTCAGTATATTCGGTAATACAATTAAACGATGTGAAATAGAAAGTACATCGCGAAAATAGGTTACATAACGATATACACGCTATAAATGTCGAAGTAGATTGATCATTTTATATATAAAATATATGCAATTCACTAAGCATGCGCCATTTGCATTTCTGGGTTTACCACGGGACGATGATGATCAATCTATTTGCGTTATTTATAGTTAACAACTGGTAGTTACCTGAAGCACATACACATGCAGTAACATTTTATTACCGAATATACTGAAAATATGAAAACTTCAAAACTTTTTCAAGTAATGTAATATACCAGTCGTGATGTTTTAATCAATGTAAACTAAGAATTATAAAAAATACGGTATTTTAGAACTTTTCTTTTCTTCGACAATCTGGTTGACAGCTCCTTTAATTTGTTATTCAGATCCAAAAATGGTGACTTTAAAAAAACGAAGCTTGTATTATAAAATATATTGACTTCAACGTAGAAAATGCAGTTAGAGCTTACAGTGAAAGTTATTTTGGCTTCTCTTCTCGACCTAAGACAAACTTTATTTTTGCTTGACAGGTTGTTTTTCCTGTACATTCACTTTTGATCGCTATTTCTAGTAATACTTACATATGCTAATAAAGTTCAACAACGTTGCGTAAAGTTAATAAATAGTTTTATGCAGTTCAGTATTTAATTCATAATTAAATAAATCAAAACAATAACAAGTATAATATTCTAAACAATATACTTGACAAACAGTTGAATATTTAAGAACGCTAAAACATGCTATGACAATTAATGTAGTTTTATTTTAATTAACTTACGTATTGTCTGACCCGACCCGACCCGAATTTTCTCGGGTATTTTAATTTTGACCCGCCGACCCGACCCGAAGAATATTTTTGACCTATGTGAGCCCTAGGGGCATTGTGTTTCTGACGAACACATCTCTTGTTTTCATTCAAATTTTGGTCTGGTATGGGAACCCATTTCTCGAGGGAAAAGTATATATTTTTTCCCAAATATGTCATACAAATTCCCAATTGAAGGTTTCAAATAACAAAAAAATATTATTCTCAACATTTAGTTCATCTCCTTTCAAGTTCTATAAGTTTAACCTTAGTAAATGAATTACAACATGTATATTGACATCATTTGTATACGTAGTTATAAAGTATTTGTAGCAAAAAAAGAATGGATGTAATTTCCACGTTTTAGTAAAAATGGCATTATTCTTCCCAATCCAGAGACCCAAAATGATGAAGAAAAACACTGAATGTAGACTATCATTTGAAATGCATTTTATTCGCAATATATTTGTATGCTTCTCTTTATAGGGCGTCATATAGTCTCTGCTTTGTTCGGTTTTCAGACTTCTAATTTTGATACAATTAAGTTATCATCGGTCTGAAACTAATTTCTCTGGCAGGTGATAGTTTCGTGTCAACACAAAGTCAGTCCTTCCTTTCATCTGTTCTTGGGTCTTTTAATCTGTCACACTTTTTTTCAGGCGTTTATTATCCAAATTTGATTTAATATTATATACAATGTCCCTTCATAGTTGACATATGTGCATATTGTCATGTCGTTTTTCTCCAGTGAGTTTTCAGGGAGCTATGGCCTTGGAATAATAATTTGTTTTCACACAACCCATACATTGGCAAAGTGCATCATCCAGGAACATCCATCAGTTTTTTTTTCAGATATTCAGGGATCAAGCTAGACTCCAATTTTTGGGAGAAGTCACTTCTCCCTAAGCTCTGTAGAGGGAGAAGTGAGGCAGTTTTAGGGAGAAGTTGATCTTTTGCGATCACCAATGGGCCATTGTGAACCATGACCTGTAAATGAATTTGAACTCAAATAATAAAATTATTCCTTTTAATTAATTTATTACTGACAAAAATATTAGCATCAAATCATGAGAAAATAATTTTAAAAAAGCAGTTCTATAAGCACTAATTTATCAGTTCTTTCTCAGTCAGCACTATCAAAATGCACAATGTAGCATAATGTTTACATAAACAGTGTTATAATTACTAGTTCATGTTAAGTTCAGCACATTTTTACAGTAAAGTCTATATCCATTACCCATAATCCAGTCCCGTTTACGTTAAACGTCCAACATAAAAATTCAGAAGATTTTTCAAATTTCTAATTTTATTATGCCCATTTGCAAATTAAACAACACCTTTACAGTTGTGTGAAATCAATTCAAAGATAAGTTGTTAAAACGCTTTACGCGTTGACAATATTACGCATGAAATGCACGAGGATTACACCTGGTTGCCATCATCAGTTTTCTAAGTAACTAGCCACGATTTCATCGTGGAGGTTTACAACGAAGCGTCAGATTAGAATGGTTGGTCTAACAAAGCAAACAAACTGCCACAAAACCAAACACTTATGTCAATTTCGTCACGCTTCGTCTGCGTAATTTTAATGCAGTTATCGACTGCCTACGATTGCTGTCACTCACTCAAAGCGTGCGCTCTCATTGGTCAATATCGATTTTCCAACACAACACGCTCCGCCTTAAGGCTTAAGTTGGGTAAATAGATACATTTTATTGACAGATGATTGTAAATCGGCTCTTTAAATTTTCGGCGTAGTCAATATTGCCTAGATCTTTAAAAATGCTCATAGATATCGAGCGCGCAATTGTTCTGGCACACATGCTACGAATGTGCGCGATCTTTGGAAAAATAGTGCGTTTCGTTGACATCAACTCATCTTTTCACCATTTTAAGGCATCAGTATACTACTCGCGAAAAGCAAGTTTTCACGGTTTGAAAAACGGACAATACAGGCGTGGTGCATAAAATAAACATACCTGTCTACCAAGAACAGATACCAATTAATACATAGAGACGGACATTCTTTTAATCCACATAATTTTGGGGACACTAATTGCGATAATTGACATCAATTAACGAAGTGTCTCGCCCGGTGTCGTCATGTTTTCTATTAGCCGAAATGGAGTTTGTAACTCGCGCTCTGATTGGTCAAGAGAGATTTCTGCCAAATATGACGAGCGCTGTTAATGGTTGCTTATCAATTTTCAATAGGTAATTTACTACGCCAGGGGGCGGAGTTTTGTTGATTCGGTCTGTTGATTGACTTCGGCGTGGATTCGGTAATAAACAGAAGCCACTTTGATAGCGCTGCCGATATGATAATTGCCAGATTTTAGGGCGAAGTGATTATGGCCGGTGCTAGGGATCCGGGCGATTAAAGGGAAGCCGCGGCGATATAATCGCCCACTTTGCCCAGTTGCTTGATCCATGGATATTGTTTGTAAATGTTCAATGCCAAATCAAAAGAGCATGTTTGAAAACATTTATTGTTAGCATTTGATTTAATCATCAATAAATCCCTGCATTTAGAAAATTATGAAAACAAATTTCAATGGACTTCTCTGTATTTTCACCTTGCTCATTTTAAGTAGCACCCTCTAGCTTTGTCAATCATTATTTTTTCTTTGTTTAATTGTGTTTGTAAATATGCATATTTGTATGCCCCTCTTCGAAGAAGAGGGGATATATTAATGTATTGTTTTGCTGGATGTCAGTCGGTCTGTCAGTACACCAGTTTGTTTCCGATCAATAACTTGTGAAAGTATTGACCAATTGGCTTGATACTTCCCATGTGCATTGGTCTTTGCCAGTAGATGACCCTATTGAAATTGGAGTCACTGGGTCAAAGGTCAAGGTCACTGTCACACTAAGAGTGAAAATTCGATCAATAACTTGTGAACTGAGGGACTGGTTGGCCTGATACTTCCTATGTGCATTGGTGTTGATAATATATGGTGCGTATTGAAATTAGGGTCACAAGGTCAAGGTCACTGTCACACTAAGTGAAATTGTTTCTGATCAATAACTTGTCAACTGATTCACTGATTGGCTTTATACTTCCCATGTGTATTGGCCTTGGACAGTAGATGACCTCTATTGAAATTTGGGTCACCAGGTCAAAGGTCAAGGTCATTGTCTCATTTAGTGTGAAAATTGTTTCCGATCAATGAATCGTCAATGAAATGACAGATTGGCTTGACACTTCACTTGTACATTTGCCTTGGACAGAAGATGACCCCTATTGAAATTGGGGTAACTAGTTCATATGTGTGATATGTAAAACAATATAAACAAAGGGAAGTGTTTTAAACTGTGAAATAAACAAACACATATATTAATCACTGACTACCAACTGAGTTTATCTCAATTTCAGTCTTTGATTATCTACTAAATCAGCCACCTCGATTTTTTGGTTAAAGAAACGATTACCGCTGACTTTCTCATTTAACAACAATAAATTTATTTCATTCAATCATCGTGACATCACTAGTTATAATACTTTGATATTATCAACCCAATTAACTATAACGATGATTTAACAGAAGTGCATAATTCTGTGTCAACTAAAAACTTATTTAAGTGGCTAAGTCACACTAATATGATAAGATTAACTCTTATGGTCAGTTTTATATACAGATGAATAATGAACAGTTAATAAAATATTGATAAAATATTGCTATTTATTTTTTCAGAGTCATCAGCCAGTGGACAGGGTCTGGTCTCGGACCGTTTCCAGTTCAACAGTTGTTTTAACACGCCGAGCATTAAGAGGGCGTGTCTTAATTCTGTAGAGGTCATCTCCATGCCAAGAAGTAAGATTAACAATTAAGTTTCACGCTCAGGGAACACCAGGCTTAATGCATGTGTGTAAAGTGTTGTCTCATATTATTAGCTCGGCTGTTTTCGGAGAAAACCCGAGGTATTGTCATAGCCAGCTCGTCGTCCGCAGTCAGCCATCCGCCATAGGCGTCTTCTCAAACCTTAACATTGGCTCTAAAATCAAAGTGCTTCCACCTACAACTTTGAAACTTCATATGTAAATACACCTTGATGAGTTCTACATGCCACACCCATTTTTGGGTCACTAGGTCAAAGGTCAAGGTCACTGTGACCTCTAATATAAAACTTTAACATAGGCTCTAAAGTCAAAGTGCTTCCACCTACAACTTTGAAACTTCATATGTAGATGCACCTTGATGAGTTATACACGCCACACCCATTTTTGGGTCACTAGGTCAAAGGTCAAGGTCACTGTGACCTCTAAAAAAAAATATTCTGACAAGCTTTCGCAGCCGAGCATGGCACCCGTTATGCGGTGCTCTTGTTTAAGATCATTTTACTGTACTTGTTTAATCTATCCACACTTTTAAGATATCATCCTGTAATTGTAACTAGCGACTGTATTGGGTATCCTTTGCAGACACTATGATCCGGATCCGGAATACACATGTGATCTTGGTAATTAGGCTTTTTGTAAAAAAATAATTTAAATGCGGCCAGTTTTCTTCTGGAAAATACGTTTATCAAGAATTTATGCGTAATTCCCTATTTACAGAATGTTTTAAAAAACACACCATAATCCTCTGACAATACTTGAAGCAGAACTTAAATGAGCAGTGTACTGGGAACATTTGTCTTATGCCTTATGAGGTCAACATTCCTGCAGTCTGGTCAGTAGCTACACTGTCCGCTACAAAGCCTTGCAAGATCTTGTGGTCTCATTTGCAGACAGTGTACCTTCTGACCAGACTAGGCAAATGCACAGGCTGGGCTGGAGTTATATTTGACGCATATGGCATAAGACTGATTTACGCATGGCTCTCATGTAAGAGTAGTTTGCAAACCTCCTCTTGGAAATGAAGCTCCACTTG
Organism: Dreissena polymorpha; assembly: GCF_020536995.1. Taxonomy (NCBI): domain Eukaryota; kingdom Metazoa; phylum Mollusca; class Bivalvia; order Myida; family Dreissenidae; genus Dreissena; species Dreissena polymorpha. The sequence goes on along the minus strand of NC_068358.1, from coordinate 57,919,071 downwards.
AAGTTGTGTGTGGTTCAAGTCTTTTGTTGGGAAGAAGTAGCCCAGACTAGCAGGTTCCATAAATGATGGACACAGTGGAAAACATATGCTCCCCTTTAAATGTTTATGGGAGCATGCACATCATTAACAATTTTGAGTTCCTCATAAATATAAATTGCAATTATCTGTTTGTTACACAATCATTAAATAAAATGTGTAGCAGACTTAGTTCAAAAGATTACATTTGGCTCCCAATAAATTCACATGAATTGCAAATTGACTGCCATCAGCATTTATACAAAGCAGTATCAGGGATCTTGCTTGCTCAGTTGGTTCAATCCTGGACTGTTAATTTGGTGGGTTGAGTTCAAATGGCCCTAATAACTGGGGCAAGAAATGTTCATGTTAGTATTTCAATAGACATTTTGTACCTGCCTATTTCTCATGCAGGGCAGTGAACAGTTAATGACACTAAGTACATGTAATCAGCTCAGATATGCAAAGCATGCCAGGAAAATATTTAGAAGGTAAAACCACCATCATGATACGGCTGAAATACAGTTTAAAAGTAATACAATATAATCAGGTTAATTCAACGCCATGATATGGCCGATTTACTGGTTAAAGTGGCGGGTAAAAAAACCCAAACCTGTTGGACTTAAAGAGATGCATTTGCGGCTGACAAACAGTAAATCTAGTTGCTGCTATTTTCACATTTTCTTTTACCATAATCCAACTTGTTGACGCTCTCAAATATTAAGCTACTTTTTATATTGGTAATATCAAGCCCATATAAAAAGTATCTCTAAGTTCTTTGCGCATCTTATAAAAATAAGACTACTTTTACCACAGATCACGATACACAAGAACCGAGCATCCTGGAGATACAGGCCCCCTCCCATGACTCCATTCTGAACGGCCCCGTGGCATCACAGCAGGACCAGCTGCTGGAGGTCACCTCACAGGTGTCAGGACTGCAGGAGGTATGGGCCAGTATCTTATCTAGTGCAGGATGTTCGGTTGTCATGGGTTAACCCTTTGCATGCTGGGAAATTTGTCATCTGCTAAAATATCGTCTGCTGAATTTCTAAAATAAGCATTTTCTTCGATTTTTTTTCAAAGAATACTACCAGAATAGCTAACAGTTTGGATCCTGATGAGACACCACGTTTTGTGGACTCATCTGGATCCAAACTGTTTGCCACTTAGATACATATTTTCACGCGTCTGTTGTCCCTTAGAAGGTTAAAGTTAATTAAATACCTTTCTTACTAGATTCAAGTTTCAAAGGCTTCATTTCCAAACCTCCAAACCTAAGTTACTGATGAGCAGCAAACAGCATAAAACCTGAACAGACTGCGAGTAACTTGCAGGCTGTTCTGGTTTTATGCTGTTTGCACATAGCCATTTTCACTTTGCTTCTTAATGGGAAAGGGTTAAGCAGGATCAGATATTCATTGACTATATACATGTACATGCATAATTGATTTCAGAGGTAATCTTCCAATGTATTCGTGGTATAATTTTGTATGAGAACAGATGTTTCCTACATTTGCAGACAGTCACCAAACTTGTGACCAGCATGCATACCCAGATGGAACTGATGCAGAAGTCAGGATTACTGGGGGATTCGTCAGGGAATAAGAACATCAACAGCAGCAGCAACAACAGCAGTATCCAGCTGGAAAAAGTGCTGTCCCAGCTGAGTACGCTGGCAGCCAGAATGACCTTACTGGAGAACAGAGTCTCCATCATTGAGTCAAAAGTATGGCTTAAACCCTTGACCACTTATATACCTGTTTTTACCCATTTGTAGTCCCTTAGATAGTTACATTTAATTAAAGACCTTTCTTACTAGATTCAATTTTTAATGGCTACATTTCCAACCCTAAGATACTGATGAGGAGCAAACAGCATAAAACCTAAACAGACTGCGAGTAACTCACAGGCTGTTCTGGTTTTATGCTGTTTGCACATTTTTACTTTGCTTCTGAGTGGGAAAGGTTAAATATTGGTAATAATTTGAACTGTCAGCTGAATTGACAATAATAGTTGGGATGCAAAAGGCTTATCAGTTAACCATCTGAAACAATCACTTAGCCGGTTAAATGTAGTGTTTTGTATTGGATAAAAAGTCAACAAAGACTTAAAAAAATGGATCAAAAAAGCGAATTACATGAATGAATATATCTGGTTTCCATTTATTTAAACATAAAAATACATTGAAGGTCCTAGCTGCACATGTGCAAATATGGCTGATAAGCCTGTCTGGCTGTCAAGGAACAGATTTACAGATGGGGGAAACTTATTTTTACGACCCCGGTAGGGTGGCATATAGCAGTTGAACTTTCCGTCAGTCTGTGCGTCCGTCCAAAAACTTTAACATTGGCCATAACTTTTGCAATATTGAAGATAGCAATTTGATATTTGGCATGCATGTGTATCTCATGGAGCTGCACATTTTGAGTGGTGAAAGGTCAAGGTCATCCTTCAAGGTCAAATGTCAAATATATGGCTTCAAAGCGGCGCAGTAGGGAGCATTGTGATTCTGACAAACACATCTCTTGTTTGATATTCCTTACAGAAGCAGGTCTTTTTTTCTTCTTAGAGAATTGCCGTGAACGGCCATTTCACAATTTTGACAAAAGCGGCCATTTTCAACTGTGAAAATTGTTGGGCTTTAAACTGCCAAAAACAGCCATTTCACAAATCAAAATTAAAATTTGATCTAATATATTACATAAGGGAGACAAGATATTGACAGTAAAAAGGCTTTTCTGTGGTTTTAGATAGAGTTAACCAGTCAAAATATTGATGATCTCAATGTAAGTGGTTATTTGTTGAAAGAAAGTGTCAAGAAAATGAAAATATTCTTTAAAATCATTTTAATGCATTATTCAAAGATTTTTTAATATGATGCAAGTATTAAACATGCTTTTATTAAACTAATTCTTAAACTGAATTTCACAATTTTTACAAGTTCATGACTCATTTTGTCACAAAGTGAGGGGGCTTCAAAAAATCAGGAAAAAAAGCCCTGACAGAAGTATAAACACGCTTAACGCACTCGCTTGACCTTACAACAGAATTCCAATGAACAATTACTTATTTCTATCTAATATTTGTTCACAGTTAGACACAGGGAGCAGAGCAGGTGCACCAAATACCCAGATCCAACCCTCAGGAAAATCTAACCCTGTCAACTCGATCCATGTGCCAGATTCCCATCTCTTGGCGGACTCTAACCAGTCCGAAATAGCTACCTGGACCTCAAAATCTCTTAAATCTTTGGATCCACCTGAGATGCGGCCACTATTTGATGGACCTGGATCATCCTTTGGTTTGTACACATAGAATGCAATCCTGTGTGGTCTCTTATTTTGTACTTTTTTGAAGACAAAAAAGATCACAAATATCACTTAGTCTTAAATTTGAACAATTCGAAGATGATCTCAGTCTATATTGAGGTTACAATTCCTACACTGCAAGCTTTTCTTCCTCCTCAGCTGAAGAGCTTCGTTTGATGCCAACCAGCAAACGAGTCGACTCACTCAAATCAACGGAAATGGCCCTGATCTTCTCGCCGATCCGGAAACTGCAGAACGTGTTTGAGGGACAGCTGATGTCCGGAAACGAGGACACATTTGTTGCCTTGGAAACGGAAGACGACGCAAGGCGTTCAAGCACACCAACATTTAGAGAGACGTTTGAGGATGAGAGTACTCTGAAGTTTAATTGCTCTGATGTCAACACAAAGGCTACAGCTGTTCGAATAAATAACATGTAGGTTAACATTTTTAGTCTGGTACTGTTGTAACCGTAACATCTGTAACTGCTCTGAGTTCAACACAAACGCTACAGCTGTTCGAATAAATAACATTTAAGGTAAGGTTTTTAGTCCGGTACTGGTGTAACCAGTTCATTATTGTTTCCATCAGAATCTTAAAAATAACAGAAAAAACTTCAGCTAGGTTGATGAAACTTCGTAAGAGGATAGAGGGACATATGTGAAATATGTAGGTCTTTGAGTTAATTTATCAGACAACGAAGTGGTTGCTATGATTAAAGATACTATGGTTGAGGAAATAATTGGAAACTAAAATCTGGACCCTGTGATAAATAATAAAGGACCTATGTTAGCTAGGTTGTATCAAACATATTATATAAAAAGAGGGCAAAATGGGGAATATGAATTTTACTTCAGTTTTGTCTGTCTGAAAAATCTGGATCTTGCAATAAAACAAAAAATGCTTCACTTTCCTGAAACTCAGTATTTAGATTGAGGGCCATATTGTAAACCCTTTCCCACTTAGACGCATAGTTAATATGGCTATGTGCAAACAGCATTAAAGCAGAACAGCCTGCGAGTAACTCGCAGTCTGTTCAGGTTTTATGCTGTTTACTGCTCATCAGTATCTAAGGGTTGGAAACGGAGCCTTTAAACTTGAATTTAGTAAGAAAGGTCTTAAATTAATTATAACTTTGTAAGGGACTACAAATGCGTCAAAATATGTTTTTAAATGGTAAAGGATTGATATGTTTGTTACAGCTTTTGTCTGGTCAGTCTGGTCATCAGTCCGTCCGTCAGTCTGTTAAAAAAATCTGGATTCTTAAAAAGTATTTTAGTTTATAAAACGCAGTATATGGACAGAGGGCAACATTTGGAATATTTATGTTTCCCTAGTTGTCTGTCTTTCTAAAAAAATCTTGATCCTGAACAAATTCAAAAAGTAGAAAACCATATGCTGAATATGACAATATTTCAGTTGTTCTTTTTGTCACACCAATATTTGGGTTTCCTTGGTTTAAAAATTTATTGAAAACTAAAATCTGCTTCCTTACACAACTACAAAGTATTAAGGCTAGATAAACTAAGGTTTGGAGATCATGTTATTACTGAGACAACATTAACCTAGTGGGAGACTGCTTTTTTGAAATATTTGGTTTTGTACAAAATAGAAACTGTTTCAAACAGAATTCTCTTCTAATTGGAAAGAGAAAATATCTGATTTAAAGATTAAAACATGATTGCAGAATGTTTTAGTTAGGTTTAAGCATTTGATATTGAAGTGAAATTCTGGTTATCAGTTATTGTCAGGATGTTTACATGGAAGTCAGTTTGTTTTATTTGTTAATTGAACTGTAATAAACTGCATTTTAAGCACCTGTCACATGAAAATCATTCAAGCAATACTAAAATGTTCTTTTTAAGGGAAATGTTATTTATTTAACTAAACATTATTTGGTTTGTAAAAAATAGTTTAATGTTTATAAGCTTTGATGCAAATACAACACATACTTTACCATATGGTCAGGTGTTTAGAAACAATGCCATTTGTAATTTACAAATCTGTATTACAAGTCCAGTTTTTATGAGTTTTTATGCCCCCGGTAGTGTGGCATATAGCAGTTGAACTGTCCTTCCGTCTGTCAGTCAGTCTATCTATCCATCTGTCCATCCGAAAACTTTAACATTGGCCATAACTTATGCAATATTGAAGATAGCAACTTGATATTTGACATGCATGTTTATCTCATGGAGCTGCACATTTTGAGTGGTGAAAGGTCAAGGTCATCCTTCAAGGTCAAAGGTCAATAAAACTAATCCAAGGGAAGTAACAAGGTGAGCTTTTGTGATTGGTCTATGTCCGTCATCTGTCCGTCAGTCCACATTTGTTTGTAAACGCTCTAGAGGCCACATTTATTGTCTGATCTTCATGAAACTTGGTCAGAAGCTTTGTCCCAATGAAATCTCGGTCGAGTTGGAAACTGGGTCATGCTGGGTCAAAAACTAGGTGACTAGGTCAAAAAAAAAGGAAAAAACTTGTAAACACTGTAGAAGTCACATTTCATGCCCAATCTTCATGTAACTTTGTCAAAATGTTTGTCATAATGATATGTTGGTTGAGTTCAAAAGTGGTTCCGGTCCGTTGAAAAACATGGCCGCCAGTGGGCGAGGCAGTTTTCCTTATATGGCTATAGAGAAACCTCCTAAACACTCTAGAAGTCACAAGTTTTGCCCAATCATCTTGAAAGTTGGTCAAAAAATTGGTTTTATTGATATCTCGGACGAGTTTGAAAATGGTCCAGATCGGTGAAAAAACATGGCCACCAGTGGGCGGGGCATTTTTCTCTCTCTCTCTCTCTATATATATAGTGAAAACATGTGAACACTCTAGAAGTCACATTTTTGGCCTAATTTTTTTTTCAGAACATTTGTTTTCTTGATATGAGAGTTGAGTTCGAAAATGGTTCCGGTCTGTTAAATAACATGGCTGCCGGGGGGGGGGCAGTTTTCCTTATTTGGCTATAGAGAAACCTTGTAAACACTCTAGAAGTCACAATTTTTTACCAATCATCATGAAAGTTGGTCAAAACATTGGTTTTATTGATAACTCGGACGAGTTCGAAAATGGTCCAGATTGGTGAAAAAACATGGCCGCCAGTGGGTGGGGCATTTTTCTCTATATGTATATAGTGAAAACATGTGAACACTCTAGAAGTCACATTTTTGGCCCAATTTTCATGAAATTTGGTCAGAACATTTGTTTCCTTGATATGAGAGTTGAGTTTGAAAATGGTTCCGGTCAGTTGAATAACATGGCTGCTGGGGGGGGGGGCTGTTTCCTCATATTTATATAGTAAAAAAAGCTTGTAAACACTAGAAGTCACATGTTTTGCCCAATCATCATGAAACTTGGTGAAAAGATTGGTTTTATATATATATCACATAATTAATGCCATAATTATTGCCTTTAGATTGTCCAAATTTTCATAATATTATACAAAATCCTTGTAAACACTCTAGAGGTCACAATTTTGTTTCAGATTTTATGGATCTTGGTCATAATATTTATTTGTGAAAGCAAAGTTTGATGTTTGGTAAGGGGGGTCAACTCAAAATATAGGTCACCAGGTCAAATCTTACAAAAACAAAATCACTCCATATGCCAGAATTTTGGTTCAATAATGATAAAACTTAACCAGGATGTTTTTCCGGACAATATCTAGGTCAAGTTTGACGTTTGGTAAAGATTGAATGAGCCGACTCCTCTCAGGTGTGCGAACTAGGGCCATCTAAGCCCTCTTGTTTATATATATATATATATATATATATATATATATATATATATATATATATATATATATATATATATATATATATATATGATATTATAGCATATATATATATATATAAAAAATATAAAAATAAAAATACTATGGGCTTCCCTCCTGTGAAATTATACACAAATGATCTTGTATATTGTCTGTTATAGGCTAAAAGAAACAATGAAAGAGATCAACAAAATGAAAGCACCTGAGGAAGTTCAAGCTCAGCAGTTTATTTGAAACATCCAAATTAAAAGAATAAGGGTAAAAAAAACATGTGAACTGAAAGTAGACACCAAAACCAAGTGTTGTACAATAATCAGGCAAACATCTGTTATCAGGGTGCGATGGGAAACATGTTAGGATATGGAATTGTACTGCAATTCATATATATGCTTTGCATATAACAAGTTGTGGTGTGGTGTAGGCCATATTTAAAATTCTGCTTTTTTTCTCAGTGTGAAAAATAAATGTATTAAAAGTACCTGATCCCTGATTGGAATATTAACAATTTTCATTATATTTTATTATAGTAGAATAAGGAATATGCATTATAAAAACAAACACTTGAAATATCACTATCTACTAAAAAACCTGGACAGGTTGTGTTGGTAATAGACGTAAAATCATAAGATCCAAATATGTGGTGAAAGTCTTATATATATTGAATACTATTCCACTTAAACTCAGGCAGAGTCTTTGAGTGGGTAGAGAGAAAGATTATATCTCTGCTGTCATAGGATTTAGTCCTGACAAACAATGTTGGAGTCTAAAGAATGATGTCCTTCATTTCGTGTATAACTATTAGCACATTATCTTGACCTCGTAAAAATTGTTTGTTTATATGAGTTTATATCATTCTGTAAACAACGTTTTAATTTTTCGCAACTTGAGTTTAAATATATAGTATGTTTAAAGATAGATATATATTTGTGAATCTTTTCACAGTAAACAAATGATGAGTTTTTTAGTACCTTTAATTGTTATGTTGTCTTGTGTTTATGTATGCAAAGTGATTTATGGACATCAGTCAAATGTAACATACAGATCAAGATATTTGGCTGAAAAAATGGTCCAATTTTGTATATTTCCCCTTCCCTTCCTTTTTGTGTAGGTACACTAAACTGGATTTAGTCAATGCATACCTTTATATGGTAGCTTGTGTAAATAGTTTTCTTTGATGTATATGTTGTATATTTATAAAAAAAAAGATGGTAATAAAAATAAAAAAGTACTTGCATGTCTTGCAATAATAAAAATTTATGTATTCTTCAGTGTTCAGCCTTTTCAGAAAGGTGGTGGAACCTTTAAGATGAGGTAATTTACGATAAATAGGGAAATTATTATTCTGAAAATTCTGAAATATTTGTCTAAAGCATAAATAAGTCCAGCTTGAATGGATGTTCTAAAAGCTTGGTGAAAGTAATGAGCATGATGAGATAGAAAGAAGCACAAACACCAGCTTAAAGGTCAAGTCAAATTAAGGAAATCAGTCATTACCATTTGTTATTGGTGTAACTTTTTCAAGCATCAGTGGATTTTCAAAAAAAGACAGAGTTGATAAACATTATAAGATGGAGTTAAGCATGACAAGATGGAGTTATTTAAGTGCAAGATTTAGGTCCAAGGTCACATATCAAGGTCAAAGCTCCAACATATTAAAGTCATCAGAAGCACTTTGTCTCAGAAAAATTTCTTCCTCCAGCAAGTGTGTTTTTCAAACATTTGGCAGAAGTGATGACCCAGATGAGTCAGATTGTTGCGCGCAGGCTCCTAGGTTAAACATCAAGATGAGACTGAGTTACATAATTTTTCTGAAAGCCCAACAAATTTTAACAACCGTGAAATATTATGTCGCCAAAGGATCATTTGGGTGAAGTTTTGTCGAGGTCTGCTGGACCGTTTTGAGGTTGGCTAAAAAAAATTAAGATAAAAAAGTTCAATAAATACTGAATGTAAGAGTGAGAGAAAAATACTTTTGTGCTCCATAAAGTAGTACTGGCTTCACAATGGTATTTAAGAGCCTGATCTTTGTGTTGATGCCTATTGCACTGGATCATCAAAATTAATGTTCTTTAGCTGATGGAAGGCTGCTAATGCTGTACATATGCTGGGTCTGACATCTGTGTCTGAGATAGGTGAAACTATTACTCCTTTTCCAGTGCCTCGCCTTTGACTGATGAGTCTGTGCTGCATCCTCCTACTCATGCCCCTAGAACAGTTGTAACGCACTGGAAGTGCTTCTCCCAGAACCAGTCCATCTTGATTCCGTGATTCCTAGGATGGTGAGGTTAAGCATCCTCATCTCTCCAACAACTTTCACTGTCTTTCCAGTACATGGTTCGGACGTTTGTGTGTGGTGGTCCTTTTTGAGATGATGGTCTTCGGCTAGATGGCTTCTAGTTGACTCTGGCGTCATACACCCACCAGCTAGAGGTCCATCTTCTCCCAGGTCCGTAATGTCTGTTGTTATGCTGTTTGGTGTTTCTGTAACAATAAGGTTTTGACAGGTACAGTAGCTGGCCCGAGTCCCAACCCTCTTTCTTTTTCAGTCGGCTTAGGTAATTCTCAAACATTAACTTATTAAATTCAACCTTAGTACCAGTACTTGACCCGAAATTAATGACTACATGTCATAATAGCTTAAGTACAATGTAATTGTGCTATTTACCTGTGCTTCAAACACATGTGATCACATCTTAAAGCTTAAAAACGCTTATCCAAGAAACGTGTCTACATTAGTCAAAACTTATCAAGTCACCATCGTCAAAACTAGTTGCTTTGTTTTTTAAATATCAGGAATACTTTTGTTTGGTTACTGAATTATTTCTTTGAAACACAAAATTAATACCCGCCGGATGATGAAGTTAACATCGTGTTTTGTATGGTGATAACGGTGATAACAGGATAATAATATGATGACGGTTAAGATGATTATTATGAGAAAATCTTTATGAGGAAGACAATGAGGATAATAGCCTTGATGGTATTATGGTTTAGGTGTTGTAATTGATGATGATTTAGAGGTTAATACCTCGTTGCTTGAGGGCCAGAAGTGATAATCGGCCGGCAGAGTGAATACTCGCCCTGAAGGCCCGAGAAAATTCGGGTCGGGTCGGGTCAGATAATACATAAGTTAATTAAAATAAAACTACATTAATTGGCATAGCATGTTTTAGCGTTCTTATATATTCAACTGTTTGTCAAGTATATTGTTTAGATTATTATACTTTTTATTGTTTTGATTTATTTAATTATGAATGAAATACTGAACTTAATATATAACTATTTATTAGGTTTACACAACGTTATTGCAAATGTTTGTATTACTTGGAATAGCGATCAAAAGTGCATAGGAAAACATGTCAAGCAAAAATAAAGCTTGTCTTACTTGGAGGAGAGGTGTCAAAATAACTTTCACTGTTGTCTCTAACTGCCTTTTTATAACTTTCACTGTTGTCTCTAACTGCCTTTTCTAATTTGAAGTCGATGTATGTTATAATGCAAGCTTGGTTTTTTTTAACGTCGCCATTCTGTGATGTGAATAACAAATTAAACTCGACGTTAATGCTTTTGGTGCGTCACTTCTATTCATTTATGACTATTTGTAATACCAACACTGCTTAAAATGATGAAGGATGTGATGTTTTCTTCACTTGTTTAAAATACATGATTTGACTTCACGTTTTACATGTAATCTTGTATTTAGTAGCTTAATTGCGACCTGAACCGGTATCGTTCGCAAAAACTTTGACCCGGATCCGCGGGTATTTTTTGACCCGCGGATTCGGGTTTTTTCGTGTACCCGTTTGAGCACTAGACAATCATATGGTCGTAGTTGGCGCCTTCAATTTCGTCATGCGATGAACGAGTGATTTCGTTGTTTACACATGCTATTCATTGATAAGACAGGCCAAACATGTCACGTAAGTTAACTAACATGAATGGCAAATTTAGTAGAGTATTGAGGTAAGAGAGCGTCATACAAGACCAAGATGTTTGGCACAGTTTTGGGGATAACATTAGATGAAGCTCTGTATCTTGGATACGGCGACTCTTGAATACCTCATTGATACACACCCCTCATTGATACACACCTGCGTTAAGTTATCAGCCCCATTGGCCTTTCGTACCTCATACGACTTTTTAAGTTGTTTTTTTTAATTTATGTTATCAAATAAAAAAATGTATTCGTCAACACATTTAACAGCGCTTTACAAAAAAACACACAATAACATGTTTATAAATATAGGTATTGTTATACACGAAATATGGTTAAAGCTTTTGTATTTCTTGCCAAAAAAACTATGGAACTGGCCCTTTAATATCTACTTACGTTGACGCACACCCTTTCCGCGCGCTGAGACAAAACAGTTACATACATATAATAAACAAGCAAAACATGAAGGTCGAAACGGAAATGAGAAACCAGTGCTGGGAGACTCTCGCCTGTCAAGTGCGTTTTCAGATACTAGTACATAGTTATAAGCATCGCCCCAGCAGAGCCAGAAGGGCTTACACCGTATGCCTCTTTTGCTTATTTGAGGATGGTATCTCGTGACTTGTAACATATTCATTGGTATGAATTAGTAAGATGTGTACCCTTCGAAAGCTCTGAATAATGTCTGCAACTTCACATTACAATCAACACTTGTTTATCAGGTGTAAGTGTTCCAGAACATTCCGTGTCTTCTCTCAACAGTCTGTATTGTAACCATTCTATTTTGCACAGGTCGATGTCCCTGCTCATTAGCTTCATGATGTCCAGATAAGAACGACAAAAACTCAAGCTTTTGTTTGTACGCGGGTGACACAAGTTATCTTAAACACATTTGCAGTGGCTAGGCAATACAATTGTCTAGTTGTTGATCCGGTCATAAAGTCAAGATCAAAATATTAATTTTGCTTGTCAAAAATACAATAATGTGTGTGTGTCCTCTCCATTTTTGTTATAATAATGAAATTGTATTGAGAATGTCTGAATGTGCTACGTCGGTACTAAGTGTAAAGTTGGACCAGCGGTACTTAAGTCATTCTTTCTATGGTAACACGTTCATGTGTACAAGAAAACAGCTAACTACAAAAGTGTATGACTATATTGCACAATTCAATGCAAGCATGTATCTTGTAACCCATTGTCGATAGATACAAAACCAGTTCATTTTGTTAGTTTCGACCGTCTTAGATATGTTCGTATTCAACGGAAAACATATTTTAATCTCGCTGAACCCAGCTCTGATACAGCTAGCTTGCAAACGACGTCATCAGACAGCTTGGACATGCTTTTGTTGAAGTAAGACATTGTGACAGTAAAATACTTATTACCGCTTTGACGATTCGCGCAAATGGCCAATATTTGCAGAAAACACGCATAATAATCAGTAAATTTATGTTTTATTTGAACATAAAATGTAAGCGTTTCAATAGCAAAAAGTACATACACAATCACAGAATGAGTAACGAAACAGTTGAGCAAATAAAAATGTGTGTTCTTTTTTTTTTTTTAAGTCACTATTAATCCTTTTCTCCCATCGTTTTAGCTGGTATACACTGGGAGAAGAAAACAATTATTCCAATATGCGTTAGTATGTTCCTTCTGTTGCAATGACCATACGACATTAATATCGAAGCAATTAGACTAGATTAAAAACTGGATCATCTAGGGATCGAGTCGACTTTCCTCTAACTTTCTTCTAAAGTAGCTTATCCGTTTGGTTGAACCCAATGAAGTTGTCATGTAAATTGATGTAATCAACTTATATTTGGAAGAAAAACGCTCTTTCATTAAACATGTATCAGCAATAATCAACCAAGAGTAAGAATAAAGGACTGTTTGCATTTTTATATGATTTGTAAAATTGAAACATTAACTTGTACTATTTTATTTGAATAAAGACAGACATACACAACCAAGTTTGTAATTTTATCTCATATAAACTTATTGCTGCTTCGTCTTGAATTGCACGACGATGATCTAAATGTTTAACTATAATTATAATGCTTTGTCTCTTAAGCATTTTTTTTCAAAGACGAGATAAAGTTAAAACTAGTTTGGGCGAAGATGGTATCAAGGAGGGTGGTCCCGGTATCAAGTCCGTAGTTTGTCTCACGCCAGGAGCACAAAGTAATTAGTTTGCAAACTTTCAGACATGTTTTTATAACACGGTTATGCCAATCTTCGCAGTTAGCAAGTTTCATTGATCGCCTAATAAGGGTTTTCTCTTCGACCGTTACCCTTCATTTTAATGCATTGTTTACCATTTATAGTTTTCACTTTTTTAACATAGTTATGACACCGGACATACAATGGCTACACAAATATATAGCTACACCACTGATGGAACGTTTGTTTCGTATTCTGACCGTTCTTCTTATTAAAGCTGAAAGTCTAAAATTCTCGTCACACACGTGCAATTGCTCGGCGATCTGCGTATTTTCAATGCAATTCAGTGCAACAGACTTTTGTTTTTTAACGCCGGACACGTTGCTGGTCTGTGGATACTTCCGGAAACCGAATCTTTCCGAGCACCGGTTGTTTCCCGAAAGACATTCTCGACGCCCAGCAAACAGCGCATGCCAAGGAAAGCAAAAATCAGGGCTTCCTTGAAATTAATGGTTTCCTCGTCTACTTCCTGAACAACAAGTCCTTGCACTTCAATAAGTTGTCGTATGTTCTCCATAAGGAACTTGTTTAAAGCGCCCCCTCCCGTTATAAGCACCGTTGGTGCGTTGCCAAGCAACGTGGTTGCTAGGGAGTTTTTCGCCTCCAGGCACGCGTTCGCTGCCATGGAAGCTACGTGCTCCGTGCACGTGCGCAGGAGATCGACGACAATGTACTTGTCAGTCTAGAACAAAGAAACACATTTTGAATTGTTAAATTCAGATTTGACCGTATTGGACTTATCAACGTTCATATAGTCATGTTTTTTTAATATTTTAAATACTATTCATAAAATAAATTACCACATGTATAACTAGTGCTATTTGATAATCTCTTCATGCCATAGAACGACTAATCTAACCGATACGTTCCTATATTTAACTACTAGTATTTAGCATCGTCTAAAATTGGGTCGCTTTCAAGCTACATAGAATTAAAAGTTAAACAGCCTACAGCATTGGAACATGCTATGCACGTGCATTCCGAAGCACTTCACGTATAGTGCATGTTTTCGTTACGGGTTAACGTCCATAAAGCCCAACACCAAGGGATGAAACTAGGATCATAACATCATATTCGCATGCACACCTCATATGAGACGGAAATAATAATGTTACTGACAATCTATCGAGAGCATATAGTTAGTCATTTTCTTATGATGGCTGTTTTCTACCACATCGTTCTGGGGTGTTGGAAAGTTTGTAGAATTTCGCCAATACGACAACATAAAAGAACGACAAATACACCCACCAGAACGACGAAAGGTTAATCGTCAATAATGATACGTGTCGCTCTTTTTGTTGGTCTGGTGTGTATATTGTTCATTCTCGTTTAAATATTTGTCGTTTTGGCGTGTTGGCGGCCATCAAACCCAACAACAAGCTGAAATGACTGGGCGGAAAACCGGCCACCATAACTGTTGCTGTTTGACAAGGTCGCAGTGGCGGCCGGGTAATGGATGTGGTGTCCACCTAGCGTTCGGGAGGTCACGGGTTCGATCTACAGTGTTTGCGCGTTCCCCAAAGACACCAAGTACTGGTTCTACTCAGTTCTCCTTGTACTTTCAAAGTGCGATGATGCTCCAGAGGAGCCCTGCACACAATGTGAAGAAAAAAGACTTACATCTAGTATAGGCATAATGTTCGAGTCGATATAATCTGTCCAGAGTGATTTCGGCGCTGCATCCTGGTAGTAGGCGATGTTTTTCAGCTTCACAAGCACTTCCGGGATTACGTTGCCATTTCTAGCCAGCTCCCCGTCTTTATCGAACGCCATACCAGCGTTTGCTTTTGACGCCAAATAGTTAAGCATAATGTTACACGCACAGATGTCATACCCCACCAGGCCTCTCACCCCGATATTTGCGATCCCACCCAAATTGACACAAATATCGCTGTTTCTAAAAAGGAATTTTTCTCCACATGGGACTAGCGGCGCTCCCTGGCCACCAAGACAGACGTCCTTAGACCGGAAGCTGGTTACGAACGGGACTTTTAGCACCGTCGCCGTCACTTCGCCGTCACCCAGTTGAAAGGCGACGCCATCGTGTGGACTGTGAAACAAACTATGTCCATGGGAGGCGACAAATTGGACCTTATGATCAAGCCTGTGTTTGGTGATAAATCGCGCCACGCTGTGGCCGACGAAAAGCCCGTAATCGACGTTTAGTTTGACGAAATGCGCGGCCGACAGCATCGCGGCGTTACGTAAGCGCTCCGTCCACTGTTCGTCGTATGAGATGGTTTCCGCATTGAGAATCCTGTATCCCCAGAGGTCCGAACAAATGTCACCCGTAAATTCAACGCAGCACACGTCTAGGCCGTCAAGTGACGAGCCCGACATACATCCGATTCCTACGAAAGACGACATTGTTTATTCAGCACGCATCGTAAGCCGTTATCCCACATCCTTTAAAAAATCAAATTTCATATACTATTTTAGTCACGCAAAACTCCTTGTCGAACAAAACTTGTTCTGACTGGTGTCTTGAATCCTTGCCTATCCGCTAGGTCAGATAAAGTTTACCTTGAAGTACGCTGCGTTCATACTATGTGCTCAAGGCGGTATACGTTCTGCAGAAAGCGATGTATGAAATATAAAATGTCGCTTTACAAGTGAACATTAATCATGTGCATTGGAACAAGTGAGTTTAAAGCCTAAAAAATAACTTCATCTGTTAAAGGGGCCGTCCAACAGATTTTCGCAT
This sequence comes from Dreissena polymorpha, assembly GCF_020536995.1. Lineage (NCBI taxonomy): Eukaryota > Metazoa > Mollusca > Bivalvia > Myida > Dreissenidae > Dreissena > Dreissena polymorpha. The sequence goes on along the minus strand of NC_068358.1, from coordinate 57,903,115 downwards.
GTATTTAAGATTTTCATTAAATGCATTATATTGATAAATTTAAACGTTTGAACTAAAGATCTCCAGTAAAAAACAAGAATACAAATTAACCCTCAACAGGGCTCGAACCACTGACCATTGGAGCAAAAAGTCTCCGCCTAGACCACTCGACCATCCATGCTCATGCTCAGAGCGGATGTATTTTTTTACCTATATAAGCAATCCTCGTAGTATCCCAAAATAAAACGACAACAGAACTTTCCAAATTATTTAATCGCTTCGCGTCGCACGACGCTTTATAATTTTCAGGTTTTCAAATCATCAAAAGATGCATATAATATATACTTAAGAGCATGGTAAATGGTCAGTATTACTATTTCCTCAAAAAGATCATAACTACAACGAACATTTGCGAATCTGAAACGACTTTTTTTTAAATTTTTGTCAATTTACCAAAACGTGAAATCTGTTTGACGGCCCCTTTAATGTATGCAAATAAAATCACAGAGATAGCTGTATTCATAAATCTGTACATGTCGCCTTCTCGTTCGTTTAAGGTAGAGGTAGAGATACGGGCAAATATGGGTTGTGTTATACATGTACTTGTTCAGTTGAAATAGAACTCTCCTTGTCAAAATGAATATTTTCATTTATCTATAATACGTTCATATTTGTTCATATTTGTACTCATCATTTATTACTGGAAACCACAAAATAACTCTTAATTCAATGTTCTTCGCATGCATATATTTCGGAAATAACCATATATTTAGAACACACGCATAATTTATAAGATATGTGTGGGTTAAATAAATATAAAAGTAATCAGGATCCACATTAACCAACCCATTCTTAGACTTAAGAATTAAGAATAGACTTGGAAAAAGAAATATACAATCAGCGTTGGAATATATGTCGTCTACCAGTAGTAATTATGCCATTTAGAAAATGTTCTACATGAAGAATTAAGTGATAGAGTATGTTTGTGGCATGTTTGACTCAAAATTAAAGAAAGTTTTGATAATTTCAATTAAAAACATTCTTTATTCCGTGACTTGAGTCTTAGAATTGTTTGGTGAATGCGGGCCCAGGAAATGTTTCATCAGCATTTTCCTGGACGGATCTCTGACACAATATAGCATATACATGTAATAAGTTCCATTTTACATGACATTTCCTCTTAATACGATATTCGTGTCTTAATTTTAAATTGACGTTTAATGTCGTTTGGAGTAAATAGATATGTTAGTTCCTACTAACCCGACCACCCAAACGTTTTAATGCCTCAATATGTTTGCGATCCTACCGAAACTGACACTGTTATCGTTGTTTCTGAAGAGGAATCCTTCTCCACATCGGATGAGCGGCGCTCCCTGGCCATCGAAGTAGCCGTTCTTAGACAGGAAGCCGGTTGTGAGCGGGACTTAAGCAGCGTCACCGTAACTCCGCCGTCACCTGATGGAAAGGCGACGCCCTCTTTGGGGACTGTGAATCGAAATGTATCCATAGCAGTCGACACATAGGACCTTATGATCTAGCCGGTGTTGAATGATAAATCGGTTTTGGTTTTCCTTGTTGAGTTTTAGATAATTTTTCTAAATTCACTAAAATAACTATTTAGAAAGTAATCATGTTTTGATACAATTGATCAAATTCAATAAATTTCATTAAAAAACAACAACAAATGTACACTACCGGCGTTCTGCGCTTTATTTTCATTTATTATACTTTTGTAAATAAATACAGTTCAATTAGCCATTACGTTACTGCGTACATCTGTTTAAAGTTGAACGTGACACGTATAAGATTCTGAAATACCCTTAGGCTTGGACAAACAAGGATGCAGAATATCAATAAAAATAGTAAGCAAATTATTACTCTACGATCAGACATTCAACAAACATAATTTAAAATACGTGCGTGCGCATATCAATCGTGTTTCTAGCGAGCGTCGCTCTCGATTTAAAATCGTGTGTGAAAAAAATTATAGCTTAAAATATTGGCAGCATCTTTACTCTGACATAGTCTGGTTTAGAATACCTTTTTGGTGAATTTAAGTCGCATTAAGAGGTTTGAAAAAAAAATGCGTATTCACTTATTAAAAGTGGTTAAATCACACTACGACACTGAACATAAAATTAATGTACCGCAAACAGGTAAACATCAACAACTAAAATCTCAAAGCTTAATATGTTAACGTTTGTAATTCATGAGTTTGCTTGTTTCATGTTTACCTTTAAAGGCTGCCGATTTTTACATCGGTTAGTTTTTTTAAATATTAATTATCGTGCGATCTTACGTTCTAGTCATATCTATGGAATTCACTAAACTAACTCAGTTATAAATACTTACTTACTTATTCCCTTGAGCTCCTTGTGGAGCATAGGGCCTCGGCAACAGTCCTCCAGCGTACTCTGTTTTGGGCTGCTTTCTTTAGCTCTCCCCTTGACATTTTACAGTTCTTCATTTCTTCCTCACAAGATCGCCTTTATGTGGTCTTAGGGCGGCCGACTCGTCTTTTGCCCTGGGGATTCCACTGTAAGGCCTGCCGGATGATGTCTTCTGGAGGTTTTTGCAAGGTGTGACCAATCCACCTCCATTTCCGCCTTGCGATCTGTTGTCCGATGGGATCCTGGTTTGCCTGTTTCCATATGTCGGTGTTCTTGACTTTGTCTGTCCATAGATCTGACCTTTAGGATGTTTCGGAGGCACCTGTTAATGAAGACTTGAATCTTGTTAGCCAGAGTGTTGGTGACTCTCCAGGTCTCAGAGCCGTGGAGGAGGACAGACATGACATTGCAGTTAAAAATCCGGAGTTTAGTGTAGATAGAGAGGGATGCTGCTTTCCAGACTGGCCTTAGAGTGTTGAAGGTATATCTGGCTTTTCCGAGTCTAGCCTTGATGTCATTATCAGAACCGCCTGCTGCTGACACAACGCTGCCAAGGTAGGTGAAGAAGTCCACCTCCTTGAGCTCTTTGTCCCCTAGGGTAATAGGCTTCTGTTGTTTCTTGTTCTCTGTCTTTTCGAGGTAAATTTGCAGTCCGGTTTTTGCTGCTTCTCTGGCAAGGTTGTCTGTTATCTGCTGCATGTCTTCGTAGCATTGGGACATCAGGCACAAGTCATCTGCAAAGTTGAGATCTTACCGGGTCTGTGTTAGGGTCCACTGGATTCCGGTCTTACCTGTTTTGGTTGTCTCCCGCATGACCCAATCCACCACAAGCAGGAAGATCATCGGTGACAGCATGCACCCTTCGCGGACTCCTGTAGTTACCTCAAAGTCCTCTGTCAGTTTGCCATTGTGTATGACCTGGCATGTGGCACCCTCGTATAGTTGCTGAATCAGGTTGACAAATGTTGGCGGTATTCCATAGTGATGGAGAAGTCTCCAAATGGTCTCTCTGTCAACACTGTCAAAAGCTTGGCCGAAGTCACCAAAGTTTAGGTACAGCGTTGACTGCCACTCCAGGGACTGTTCAATGATGACTCTGAGCGTTGCGATCTGGTCGGTGCACGACTTGTCTTTTCTGAAGCCAGCTTGTTCTGGTCTGAGTCTTTTGTCGACTGCATCTTTAAGTGGCTCCAAGATGATGCGGGTTAGTACCTTGCTCGGCACTGACAGTAACATGATGCCTCGCCAGTTTTTGCAGAGTCCGAGGTCTCCTTTCTTTGGAAGTTTCACCAGGTGTCCTTTTATCCAATCTGCTGGAATTCTTCCTTCTGCCCAGATTTTCTGCAGTAGGGGCAGCAGCATGGTTTCCGTGATGAAAGAGTCTGTCTTTAGTGCTTCTGGTGAAATTCCATCTGGTCCGGGTGCTTTGTTGTTTTTTAGTGCCTTCAGGGCTTTCTGGATCTCAGCTTTTGTTGGAGGGTTGGTGTTGACTCTGAGTGGAGTGTCTGCAGGATGGATATCTGGTCTCTCTGAGGGTCGAGGTCGATTTAAAAGGTCCTTGAAATGTTTAGCCCATCGATGCCTCTGGTTTTCCTCCTTAGTGATAGTATGTCCCTCGCTTTCTTTGACTGGTATGTTTTGGTTGGACGTCTTGGTAGAGAGAGTTTTGGTGATCTTGTACAGAGTGCTGGGGTCTCTCTTTCCAGCTGCCTGTTCTGCTTCTGTTACAAGGGTGTCAAAGAAGACTCTCTTGTCTGTCCTGGCACTTTTCTTTATTCATGCTAGTATATTCTTCCTGGAGCACTTTCTTTTCATCTTCATTCTTGGTGTTGTTGATTTTCTGTTTGATGTCTCGCCTGTTTTGTATCAGAGTCCAGGTGTTTCCGGAGAGCCATTCTTTAAAAGTGTTGGCTCTTTTTCCCAGGACTTCTTGGCACGAGTCTTTCCATGTGTCCCTCAGGCAGCTCCAATGTTCGTCCAGTGGCATTTCGTCTGTCACCATACCTAAGGCATCAAATCTGTTTTTAAGAGAAACTGAGAAGGTATCCTTGAAGCCTGTTTCTTTGAGTCTTTGGATGTTGAATCTAGCCTGAGGTCTATCTGCTGTGTCTCTGAAGGCCCGTAGCTTGATCTTGATGACTCCCATCACTAGTTGGTGGTCTGAAGCTACGTCGGGTTCTCTTTTGGAGACTGTGTCTTGCAGGCTGCGTCTCCACTTTCTTGAGATAGTGATGTCGTCTATCTGGTGTCTTGTCTTGCCATCTGGTGATATCCCGGTTACTTTTTGGATGTCTTTGTGTTGGAACGTGCTGCCGCCAATGACCAGGTCATTGAAGGCACAAAAGTCTGTGAACAGTTCGCCATTTTCGTTCATATCTCCGATGGCCTGGGTACCCATGATCAATTCCTTACCTGTGTTATCTTTCCCTATCTTGGCGTTCATGTCACCCATCAGGAGCGTGATGTCTCTCTTGGGTAGTTCGTCTACTTCTGTTTGCAGTGCGTCGTAGAATGTTTCCTTGGTCTCTTCATCTGCATCGTTAGTGGGGGCATAGCACTGGATAATGGTCACCTTCCTCCCTTTAGAGTTGAATCTTGCTGTCATGATTCTGGAGGAAACTGGCTGCCACTCCATGAGTGCGTTAGCGGCTGCAGGGGACATCATGATGGCAACTCCTTCTGTGTGGTCATGGTTCTGTTCGGCGTGTCCCGAGTAGAGGACCTTCTCTCCAGTTGCTAATGTGGTCAGGCCGGATCGATTCCATCTACTTTTTCATATTCCTAGTACTTGGATGTTGTAGCGCTGCATCTCATTTGCTACTTGAGCTGCTTTCCCCGTTTCATTCATAGTTCTTACATACCAAGTTCCTACTTTTGTTGCTGCTTTCATCAAAAGAAGTTGTGTCGGCAGGCTGGCTTCCATAAGGCTTTCACCAGCCTGCGTCACAGGTCTCTCTGCAGAGGCATCTTCCTGAATCGAGCGCTGGTTTATATTTACTGTTGCTTCGGTTTCTGTAGCGGGGTACTTTTTTCCGGGGTGGGGTTGCTAGCCCCACGCCCAACCTTCCTCCTTTTGCAAACGGGCTTAGGACCGTCTATGGCGGAGTTTCAGTTATAAATTATGAAACACAATCTCAGGCGTGAAAGGAACGCATACAATTTGAAAAACACAAACTTCTACACTTCAACTACTACAACAACTACCACAACCGCCGCCGCCGCCACCACCACCACCGCCGCCACCAACGCCGCCACCACCACCACCACCACCGCCGCCGCCGCCGCCGCCACCACCACCACCACCACCACCACCACCACCACCACCACCAACAACACCACCACCACCACCACCACCACCACCACCACCACCACCACCTCCACCACCACCACCACCACCACCACCACCACCACCACCACCACCACCACCACCACCACCACCATCACCACCACTACTTACTACTACTACTGCTACTACTATACTACTACTACTACTACTACTTCTACTACTACTACTACTACTACTACTACTACTACTACTACTACTACTACTACTACTACTACTACTACTACTACTACTACTACACCACTAACAACATCACCACCACCACCACGACTACTAATACTGCTTCTGCTACTGTTGCTTCTGCAACGGCAAATGCTTCAAATACTGGAAAGTGGAACGATTTCCAGTTGGTTAGTTTTCCTTGTTCAATGAGATTAATGGAACATAACTGGGGTTTTAACGTTATGATTTGCAGTCAAAAATGAAATTCGGTATTGGTAATAATTAGACAAAATAACATTGTTTTGTATTCGTTCATTATCACGTGATTTGCAATGATTGCGATGGTTCAAACAGGGACATGTTCAAACTTTGTAGAGGTCCCTGGTCAAAACTAGTCGGTGAATTCTGCGCACAGTTTGACGCAACCATTGTATGTCGTTTCTCTCGAACGACAATTATGCGCGGAGATTGAATTTGACATTGTTTAACCTTCGCGCAGAGATTTGACTGGAACTAGCATAGCTGGATCAAATTGTGTGTGAGCGCAAGGAACGACAGCTCTGTGTGGAGATTGTACTTTGTTAAAAAGGACAATTCGTATACTGTGTCCTCGTTTGCGATTATTATAACACTTATTTTCATTTTAAACCGAAAGTTCCACAGCGCCGTCTACTTCCTGTAACCATCGAAACATTTTCTTTCACCAGAATATTCAGCTGTTATGTGAATTAAACCGTCTTTGAAAGGTAATGCTATATGCATATAAGTTAGCGTTATATGATAATATTTGAAACGTGATTCACATATAGATATTCAATTAACAGACTGCTTGTAAATGCACATTCATCATTTCAAATGTTGTGTTTCGTTTTTCACTGGATCTTTGCCCGATCTTAAAGTGTGATGTTTTGAAACGCGTTGATCAGATATAATTCCAAGTTTTATCAATGTTTATGTTAAATGTAGATATGTTAATAAGCTGACAATCAGTCATGTGTTTGATATCATCACTCAGAGACACATTGTTCTAGTTGCAATAATTCAACTCTCAGCTTTAAAACCCAAAGGGTTGGGCCATCCTTAAAATATTGTTTGTTTGGCATAACCCGACCCAGGTAAATTTGGGTGGGTAGGTAGGTAGGATTTTATTTTTTTTAGCAATTTTTTTTCTGACATTGAACTCCGACATATACCAAACTGAAAGGTAATTATAAAAAAAAGCTCCAAGTCTTCTGCCTCATAAAAGGAAATTGGTAAAGATTTTTCTGCACTGTTCGTATCACCTCACATGAGTCTATTATTTTCTATAATGAAAATATTAGACGAAAAATACTTTATCCGAAAACGACATTCCGAAAAATTGTACGCATTTTGCACATGAAATAAAATGTGCATATCGTTTGACTACAGAATATGAAAACAATGACTACAGAATATGAAAACAAGTAACCTAGCAAATACGTAATTAATAAACTATTTGGTTGACATATTACTTAACAATAGCATAGTTTGTGAGTAAAAAACAAAGTAATTATAACATTTTGATTTCAATCAAGAATAGAAAGGTGCAACATCTTCGACATGTAACTATAAATTATTTAATAATCATCCTTTAATTCAGATCGATAGTCGGTAGAAATTTGTAAAGTGATCAGCTTAAAAATAATTTATTGAGTGTTATGCTTCTTTTCATTTGCTTATTTTTTATACAACTTTGCCATAGGACGTTACCATATGCGCTTCAAAACGTTCATTGAAACAAAGAGAAAAATAGTTTTAAAAAAAACACTCCGGATTAAAATGGAGGATGTTTTCAATGAGATTTAAGCATATTCGCTAATTATATTTTTCTTGAGCCAAATTCGCTATACTTTCGCAAATGGCGAATGACAGCGCGAGCATTTATTCCAATAATAACACGTTCGCAATGCTCGCTCTGTCGTTCGCCATTTGAGTCATTTGCAAAAAATATTGAGAATTTGGCTAATGAAAAATCTTAATTGAGAAAATGCGAAAATCTAGTAAAATTTCGTTGAAAACATCCGCCATTTTAATCCTGACTGGTTTTCTATAATTGTCTCTTTGTTTCAATGAAAGTGTTCGCAATTCGAACAGTTAATGAACCCTGGTCTGTACCCGATTAGACATCGCTTGACATTATTGTTATTGAAGTGCACATGGTAGCTGGCCAATCAGCATTGAGCTCGCTTACACATGACATGACGTTGTCGAATGAAATGTGAGAACGGGTGGAGCTATCGGATAATATTGGGTCATTCATGCGCAGATGTTTTATAATTTGAATACACATTTAATATCGCCGTCTGCCTCCAAAATAGCGACCAGTCGCAAAGTCGTATAAAGAGATAAGCAAATGAAACAAAAACGTGACAATACCAGGCAATAATATTTATAAGCTGACCACTTTTTATCTTTCTACAGAATATTTACCGATCTGAATTAAAGAGTGATAATTAAATAATTGGTTATATGGTCGCAAAGTCGTATAAAGAGATAAGCAAATGAAACAAAAACGTGACAATACCAGGCAATAATATTTATAAGCTGACCACTTTTTATCTTTCTACCGAATATTTACCGATCTGAATTAAAGAGTGATAATTACATAATTGGTTATATGGCGATAATATTACACATCTCTGTCGATTGCCGAATTAAATTGAACGGTGATAATTAATGAATTTGTTTTTTACTCCCAAACTATCCTGAACGACAGCAGCGTATTTTAATTAAAAGGATACGAGGAAAACAGGAGCGGTTTAATTGCATTTAAAGTCTAATTAATCGCATATGCATATGTCAAATCAATATGCGACTCAAATAAGTACGGGTACGTGTTTTGTTCATTGCTATTCTAGATATCCTTGAAAGAGCATTCAAATAAATGACGCAAATAACCAGAAAGGATAAACAGCGGAAAGGAAAAATTTAGCGGAAAGAATTTTCGGAAAGCAAAAAATTTTTTTTGGGAAAGTAACAAAAACAATTCAGTTGGGCCGATTTTAGTGGGTCGGTCGGGTTATGCCAAACAAAAGAATTTTTAAGGATGGCCTTGTTGAGAGTCGCAAAGCGCTGTCTTTTGTCCAAAGGTGCACAATTTTATCACCACTGAAAATGCTAAAGAACACTGATACTGCAAAAACGTATCAATGTCTAAAGCACAAACTCATGCAAATGGTACCATTAAAGCAAGAAATAATTGCTTTTATTAATTTTATTATTCTTTCATACACTATCCAACCATATTTGGAAACTATCATAATGTTGCAGACAAAAAGTGAGGCTATTGGTTAGGTCGCAGAACACCAATCTTTTGCATATTGTGATAAGTCAATAACGATGTCAAACAGATGTCGACTATTTAAACTGTTCCAAATTTCAAAATGAAAATGTCAGCAAGAATAGTGTGTTGAAACATCGTCGTGTTTTTTAGGTTGCATGCAAAGGATAACAATTAACATCTGTAGGCTGCCATTCAGGTAAATTTAATGTGTTTTTGAAGTTTATTTATCACTTTCCTTCCTTCTTTACAGACAACATCTGTTTATAGTGAAGCGCACAAAATCTGTGCGCAGAACTGCGATTGTCAGTATGAATAGGTGCATATATGTTATGTACTCCCAGAGCAGCCATAGCAAAATTTATCAAAGGCTCTGGGAGTGCGTTAATATGGACTAGTCTAGACATTGTTCTAAATAAGGTGGAAAATCCTCTGCAATTGGAGATTTAATTCGATAACAATTTTCTAATATTAAAACTGTTCCAAATTTCATCATAAAAACCTCTTCCATAAAGAGCTAGCACAACAACAAGGCTGTTCAATGTAAGCTTATTTCACTACATTCATACCCATCTTAATGTTTCAAGGCCTAGAAATGTCTAGTACAAAAGCAGCGCTACACAAGCAACATCCACATGGCCCTGAAACCATTACTTACCCATTTACATATTAACAGTTTGTGTTTGCCTCATTGCCATTTAAGTGAAAATTCCTATACTGCAATGAGGGATTAAAGTTTCATTAAACCCGGGTCTCCAAAGTGATAGTCTGACACTCTAACCACGTTGGTAAAGAGCTAGTCCATCAACAAGACTGCTGGGTGTGAGTTTATTTCATTACAGTTCTAATGACTTTGTGATCAAATTTATTCAGTTGCTGAGTTAGTTGCAATACTCCAACCCCCAGCTAATGACCCTCCATGTCTCCGGGATTTGCAACTAGGAAAGGCTTTATTATGTAAACTTGCAGCCTGAAATTAAGACAGCAATTTAAATGGTTATATGAGAATTAATTAACTGTTCATGTCATAATTAAACACAAAAATAATATTATTCTGTCCAAATTAAAACAACTTACTGTGTGCTTGCAGAAAAATCAAACAAATCCTAGTTTCAAAAACGTAAACTTTTCCAGAAAATGTCTACATTTATGCAGCTGAAAATGCCAAGATATTCCAAACTTAACAAATTGAAAATGTTTCAATATACAGTAGAATTGCAATAACTCGAGCTAGCGATTTCTCGAAAACTGGCAATTACTCGAGCATAAAAGAAAGTCCCAAGCATTTTCCTTTGATGTCTATATAAAAATACCCGCGATAACTCAAACATGCGATTATCGATAACTCGAGGTAGTGTGTCGGTCCCTAAAAGGCATTTCACACCTAATTAACTGGCAATTATTCGAGGACGCTTTCTCGTCTGGTCGATGCTAAAAATATTCGAGTTGTGAAAACAGCGCAATCAAGCAGACAAACGACGCTCGATTAGGTGTGAAGTTAGTTGCAGTTTGAGAAACACTGCAAATTGTCATCCTTTGAGAAGCAGATCAAAGCTACACAGTTCTAATGATAATTAAATAATAATCAGCAATCGATAATTATCGGGAAACGTCTTCCGCCATCAGTTCCAGGAAGCTAATGGGTTGCAACAATCTTCAATCATTAACTTTGCGCAACACAAGTCTAACTAATGTACATAAAATGCAAAGTGTGCAGTGATTATGTTGTTTTCAGTGTTGTTTTTTTTTCATTCGCATGTACGTACCTTGTGTGCTTTTTTAAAATAATTATGCTACCTGTACAGTGAATATTGATGAGATTTTTCTGATTATGTTTTGTGTGTATGTTGAAATAATTAAATGAATTTACGATCATCTTAATTGTTTTGTTTATTATACTGTAACCTTAAGCGATTTTTACAAAGCATTTCTTTCTCTAGTAGCACCGTCTTACATGTAAATATAGCGTTTGTGGTCAGAAGTTAGCATTATCAACCGAGACAGTGAAAAAAAAAATACCATGGATTACTCATAACCTGCAATTACTCGAGCATCGATGTCGGTCCCGTGCTTCCTCGAGTTATCACAGTTTTACTGTACATGTATTTAACCCAAATATTTAACCCAAAGGAAAAACTGCAGCTATATATTTTGTGCGGTATTTCATCACCATTTACCATTAAATCTTTAGCAATGAAATTTCTGCCATAGTTTGAAGCCTAAAAAGTCTAAATGCCAGTTTGTGTATGCTATTGCTACTGTGTTAGATTTGTGAAATGCTGTGTCAAAATTGTGAAATGGCCATCTGCAACCACTACATGTATCATAGAAGGAAAAAAAGTTTGGTTTAACAGAGTTATTTATATTGTTGTCATAATTGATTTTCATATGTTGTCTTTTCAGTTATTTCAGAAATACAAATATTCAAATGAGGTTAAAAAGAGATTGAGATATAATTCTGCATCCAGAAACCACATCCCATGAGGTATGGGTCAAACACTCTCAGAACCAGTGACCACAAAGGAAACAACCAGCTGTCAAAATGCCGCAGTCAGGGTTGGAGCTTCCTGCATGCAGGGATGGAGAATCAGTATCCTTGTGCTTGAATCAAATCATTGAAATGTGGACAGTGGTGGGAACGATAGTTCACAAGTGAATGTTTCACTATGCTTTTTATGCCCCAGGATCGAATGATCGGGGGGTACATGTATATTGTTTTTTGCCTGTCTGTCTGTCTTTCTGTCTGTCATTGTACATGTATGTGTGTGTCCCAAAACTTTAACCTTGCTCATAAAATGAAAACTCTTGGGTCTATATTCTTTAAACTTCATATGTGCATGCATCTCATTGAGATCTACAATCGAACATGGTTTGAGGTCACTAGGTCAAAGGTCAAGGTCACTGTGACCTTAACATTTAAAATATAACCTTGTTTCTAAAATAGCTGCCATGGGGCTTCAAAGCGCAGTAGGGGGCATTGTGTTTTCACAAACACAGCTCTTGTTATAGTTAAACTTGTATGCAGAATTTTCTCTAGGAATTGTGTCAGTCGCAACATCTAGGCAACAAGGAAGTGGGTTTGTGCTGCAGGGGGTTGCACCCATTTGCATGTAGATCGTTTGTTGCATTCTACTTGTCAAAATCAACAGGAGTAAAACCCTAAAAAACTTTTAACCCCTGTTATCATAAATGAACCTTAACTGCTGGTAAGACATGGAAGATGCTCACACTCAGCTGCTCACACTACCAGGCGACAAAGACGCCATGTTTTTTGGAGTATTTGATGGTCATGGGGGTAAGTTTGTATATTCTTCAACAATAGCTTCTGTGTGTTTTTACCACATATGTAATCGCAGATTGGAATGCATGATACAATGGGGCATCCAATTTTTTTATATTAAATGTATACCTACCATAGTTATTGTCAATTTTCAGACACTCTGGACAACCTTCAAAAATATGCATTGTGTGGTGCTTCGTATTTCCTGAAAGCTTAATTAACTTACTTTAGGGACACCCAGATTTTCGCCTTAAAGTATTGACTTTAAATTCTCTATAAAACAGTTTGTTTTTACGAACATTACATTTGGCAGATGAGTGCGAAAAGTCAGCGGACCATTTCATTTTCGTAATTAGGATAAATAAACACTTACACCAGTGAAAGACAATGGTTTCACATGAAAGCTTAATGTGATCATCCAGTTGAAATGATAATAGTAAGGAACCAATATGTTTTGCATAATTTACTCACATTAAAAACCAAAACAATTTCAGGAACAACAGTTGAATGTAAATAGTTCCAATTATAATAATCTGGTGCAAAATTCTATTCAAAATTAGTGTTTTGTTTTATAATTATTTTAGTTATTGAGTTATTAAACATTTGAAGTGTTCTAAGAACAACAAGCATTTAACAAATTAATTGCACATTTTGCTTTAGTTTTATTTCAATCATAAAAGGTCCATACTACAGTCCTATATCTAATGCTTATCTTTGTGGGAAAAGAACAGCCTTGGCCATTCTGAGCCTTGGAGTACATTTCCATAGAATAAAATAAAATATATGTAATAATAAAAAAATAACTGCAAACATTAGCGTTATGTTTGTCTACTATAATTCACTGAGGCATGTGTCATTAGAGAAAGGAAAGTAAATTAAATAGGGATATTGTCAGGGTTCCTCAAAATTTTTGGACATATTGAATATTTTTGTGTCTTTAAACAAATTTAGATAAAATAAATTATTTTCTAGTGTCTGAATAGAGTAGTTATGGTATATGCTCTGACCTGTGCCATGTGGTTTGATGCCAGTATATGCCTCAGAAGTTTAGACAAATCAGTTCATGTTTTAAAGGCTGTGTTTTTGAGATAAGGCTCAATTTTTACATCATTTTAGAAAGCACCCGTCCTAAAGATGGGATGTACACAGGCGGTATGTATTGAGGTCCTGGGGGAGATCCATTAGAATGTATTCATACATGTGCACCTGTTATAATTTTATAACTAGTCAGTGTTCCCACTGCTTTTTCATTAATTAGAGGGGGTCAAAAACAGACCTGAAACCTTGTGTGCCCCAAATTTGAAAGGCAATTAGCAAACATGTAATTTGTATGGGGCTTTTGCTTTAAATAAGGTATTATTTGTCAAAAAATGGGGGTTAATACTCCCCGAAATATCTTTTTGGGAACACTGCAAATCTGCGAATATATTTAGTTTCTTACATTTACATTTGTGTAGTGTATTTTTAACAAACATACCGTAAGTGTTCACATGTTTATGTGTTTGTGTTGTTTCAAGATACAATAAGGTAGAAATGTATTGATATTTCTAATGATCTACCAAACTTTCATACAAATACAAGTGAGAACATTTTTGTCATTTATCAATCATTCTCACAGTGTGTACTGGATTTCTTTTTAATATTTAAAATCAGTGTGTCACAATTTGTGATTTGCTAAATTGTGTGTTTTAAATACTTTAAGGGAACTTAAATGTTTGACACATTAACATAGTTTACTGGTCTCATACATTAATGATAATAGACTTTAACACTCTCTGAAAAAAACAGAGATGGCAAACAAAGTATTTTGAATTTTTTTCATTACATGTACATTTGTTATACATATTTTGTTTTCTAATAATATTCATGCTATTATTGTCATTATCAGTAAATTGTACATTTTTTAATTGCACTCATAAAAGAAAGAGAATTTTATAAAGGAACTGTATTCTTGGATGAGGGTACTTTTTAATTTCAACATATGTTGATTCATGCCACTGTAGGTTTTATTTGATTAACATCATATTTCAGTAATACTACATGTACATGATCTGTCTTCTCTCTCTTCTTTTGCTCTTAACAGTTTCTTGATTTTTTTGGCAGTAAGACTTGTCTGTAACTTTTTGGAAACATGTTTTGCATTCACAGCATTAATTTGATTTATTTTATGTTTACAGCATTGTTAACAGGACATTGTATTGATTTTAACAGGTCATTGTACTGATTTTAACACACATAGACTGCACTGTATACTGGACATACTAGTTAAAGCTTTAACACCTAACGTAAAGCCACAGGTAGTCAGCTTGCTGACAGCTAGTGTATTGAAGCCTTGGGTCCAAGTCCCATGAATATCATTCAGAACCTTCTGAATCTATTAACTATAAACCCTGTCGTGCGAGAACAGGTCTTAGGCCAGATGCAGCCAGGGTAGCTCCATATCAGCCTGTGCATTTGCTCAGTCTGGTCAGGAGCTACCCTGTCCGCTATAAAGTTACGCAAGGTTTTGTGGTTTCACAAAATTACCTAAAAAGCAAAAAAGTATCCTGTACAATCTACATGTCAGATAAGGCTGTTCTGGTGCTACATGTATGCTGGCTGCGTATGGCATAAGATCCATTTTCCACTGACATGGGTTATATTATTGTCCTTAAATGTACATGTATATATATATATATATATATATATATATATATATATATATCAGAGCTTAATATATACATGTACAAGTCATACATATTAAATGTAGGTGCAGTACTTGAAACTTACATAGGCTTCAGTGACAATTAACATTAAACCTGCATAAATAATGATTAGTTATTGATGTAGTACTAGCGTGATCAATAGGTGCATCGACGTACTTGCATGACTTTAAGTCAGTGCTCTATCCTAAGATCTTGCTGCCCTCATTATAGATGATTACTGGTCTAGACAAATCTTCAATGCAAAGAACAATGGTACATATTCTGATGGCGTAGATTGTTTATTTGTGTCTGGCTGAGTTTCTTAACTCTTTCAGTGCTGGAACCGAATTTTGAAGGCCTTTGCAAACAGTTTGGATCCAGATGAGACGCCACAGAACGTGGCGTCTCATGAGGATCCAAACTGTTTGCTATTCTGATAGTATTCTTTGAAAAAAAAATTGAAGAAAATGCTAATTTTAGAAATTCAGCAGACAACATTTTAGCAGACGACAAATTACCCAGCATGCAAAGGGTTAAATGTGGTCAGTGGTAAGATGCATTTCATTCCGACACGAGATCAACACTATTTTGTTAGAGTTCAGAGCTGATATAACAGATATATGGAGGTTATGTACTTCAAACATTTTGCCTCTGACAGTACTTTCAAAATTACAGTCAACAATTTAGCAATCATCAAAGTATTAAGACTTAAAAAAGCTTACGACATGCCATATCCAACATTTGAGAGGATTTCAAAGCTTTTCTTATAAAACTACACACATTTGTTAGAATAATAATTTTCAGTATACATTTGGTCTGGAAATTAACACTACATGAACATTTGACTGTTATAGCTATTCAAAACTTCTAAAATGAATTCTGTGAAAATTGTATTGAATATGTTTGTGCCGAATTATATTGTCAAGCCTATCAAATCAAAACTTCCAAAATCAGAGGCCAGAAAGTTCAATCTTCCAATTTTGATAATTACAATAGTGAAATGAAAGCCCCACTAGTTGCAAGTTACATTTCATTATTACTCATGATTATTTAATATACTTAGCTTTCTAAAAAGATAAACAACCCAAACACATGATTTTACTGATTTATGCCAAAAATTATCATTGCAAAGTGCAGGGTTTCATTAACTAGGTTTTAGCTGTTTTTGGAAACATTTTATGGAAAGTTTTGACTATGAATACAAATTTTACACATTTATTCGCAAAAGTATTTTATTGCAATTGTGTCTATTGGAAGTGCTTTTAAGATAATTTATGTCCAGTTCATTATTGTTTAAAGTTGATGTTTATACATTTATTGGAGCCACGCTAAGGGAATTTTTTTAATGCATCTTGCAACTGTCTCAGATTAGCCTGTGCAGTCTGCGCACGCTAATCAGGGACAACACTTTCTGCCTTGACAGGATTTTTGTTCAAAAGAAATTTCATTTTAAACAAAAATTCCATAAAGCAATATGTGTCTTCCCAGATTAGCCTGTGCACAATCTGGGGAAAAACTTAATGCAGATTTTTTTTTAGACAAATGGTTTTTAGCTCACCTGATTGCTCAGGTGAGCTTTTCTGACCGGTCTTTGTCCGTCGTATGTCCGTCCATCCATCCGTCCATAAACATTTGCTTGTAAACTTTCTAGAGGCCACATTTCTTGTCCCATCTTCATGAAACTTGGTCAGAAGCTTTGTCCCAATGAAATCTCGGCCGAGTTCGGAACTGGCTTGTGCCGGGTTAAAAACTAGGTAAAAAAAAAGAAAAACCTTGTAAACACTGTAGAAGTCACATTTTATGTTCAATCTTCATGTAACTTTGTCAAAATGTTTGTCTTAATGATATCTTGGTTGAGTTCAAAAGTGGTTTCGATCTGTTGAAAAACATGGCCGCCAGTGGGCGGGGCAGTTTATCTAATATGGCTATAGAGAAACCTTGTAAACACTCTAGAAGTCACAATTTTTGCCCAATCGTCATGAAAGTTGGTCAAAACATTGGTTCAATTGATGTCTCGGACGAGTTTGAAAATGGTCGGGATTGGTGAAAAAACATGGCTGCCAGTGGGCGGGGCATTTTTCTCTATATGTATATAGTGAAAACATATGAACACAGTAGAAGTCACATTTTTGGCCAAATTTTCATGAAATTTGATCAGAACATTTGTTTCCTTGATACGAGAGTTGAGTTCAAAAATGGTACTGGTCAGTTGAATTACATGGCTGCTTGGAGGGGGGCAGTTTTCTCTTTATGCCCCCCCCCTTTCGAAGAAGAGGGGGGATATTGTTTTGTTCATGTCGGTACGTCCGTTCACCAGATGGTTTATGGATGATAACTCAAGTGCGCTTATGCCAAGGATCATTAAACTTCATAGGTACATTGATCATGACTCGCAGATGACTCCTATTGATTTTTATGTCACTAGGTCAAAGGTCAAGGTCACGATCACCTGAAATAGTAAAATGGTTTCCGGATGATAACTCAAAGACACTTATGCCTAGGATAATCGAACTTCATAGATACATTGATCATGACTCGCAGATGACCCCTATTGATTTTCAGGTCACTAGGTCAAAGGTCAAGGTCACGGTGACCCAAAGCAGTAAAATGGTTTCCGGATGATAACTCAAGAACGGCCTAGGATCATGAAACTTCATAGGTACATTAATCATGACTCATAGATGACCCCTATTGATTATCAGGCCAATAGGTCAAAGGTCAAGGTCACGGTGACCCAAAATAGTAAAATGGTTTCCAGATGATAACTCAAGAGTGCTTATGCCTAGGATCATGAAACTTCATAGGTACATTGATTATGACTCAAAGATGACCCCTAATGATTTTCAGGTCACTAGGTCAAAGGTCAAGGTCGGGGTGACCTGAAATAGTAAAATGGTTTCTGGATGATAACTCAAGAAGGCTTATGCCTAGAATCATGGAACTTCATAGGTACAATGATCATGACTCGCAGATGACCCCTATTGATTTTCAGGTCACTAGGTCAAAGGTCAAGGTCACGGTGACCTAAAATAGTAAAATGGTTTCTGTATGATTACTCAAGAATGCTTATGCCTAGGTTCAAGAAATTTCATAGGTATATTGGTCATGACTCGCAGATGACCCCTATTGATTATCAGGTCACTAGGTCAAAGGTCAAGGTCACAGTGCCAAATAACGTATTCACACAATGGCTGTCAAGGTCATGGTGACTCAACTTAGAAAAATGGTTTCTGGATGATAACTCAAGAATGCTTACGCCTAGGATCATGAAACTTCATAGGTATATTGATCATGACTCGCAGATGAAATAATGATGAAACTTGACCAGGATGTTTGTCTGGACAATATCTAGGTCAAGTTTCACATTTGGTAAAGATTGAATGAACCGACTCCTCTCAGGTGAGGGAACAAGGGCCATCTTGGCCCTCTTGTTTAAAAGTGTCTCATGTTTATTTTTAAAGGGAAAAATTTCACAATTTTTTTTTTTACCTAAGCACAGAATGTTTATCTTGACAATATCTAGGATAAGATTGAATCAAGGTCATATGTGTCCGCATACTGGGTCACCTGGTAAAATCTTGTTACCACTCTAGTGGCCACATTTATGACTCAATCTGTCTGCTACTTGGTCAGGATGTTTATCTTTACTATATGAAGGCCATGTTTGAATCTGGGTCAAGGATGGTAAAAAATTAGATCCCCTAGTTAAGTCTCAAACAATTTGCTTCTGTGAACACAGGTCAGCGCTTAAGGGCCACTATGGCCCAACTGTCAGTAATAATCTAATGACTTAACGCTGAAATATGATTTATGGTAACACTGTCCAGGTTTATGTGGTTGGTCGTCTGGTGGCCATCTTGTTGTTGTTTTTTCATTTTTAGCTCATCTATTTTTTGAAAATTTTTTATGAGCTATTGTCATCACCTTGGCGTCGGCGTCAGGTTAAGTTTGCGTTTAGGTCCACTTTTCTCAGAAAGTATCAATGCTATTGCATTCAAACTTGGTACACTTACTTACTATCATGAGGGGACTGGGCAGGCAAAGTTAGATAACTCTGGCGTGCATTTTGACAGAATTATGTGCCCTTTTTATACTTAGAAAATGGAAAATTTTGGTTAAGTTTTGTGTTTAGGTCCATTTTATTCCTTAAGTATCAAAGCTATTGCTTTCATACTTGCAACACTTACTAACTATCATAAGGGGACTGTGCAGGCAAAGTTATGTAACTCTTTTAAGATCATCTCACAAATGACCACCACACCCTCACACTATACCCCACCCCACCCCCCACCCCCCCACAAAATTATTTTTTTTGAAGCGGTTAAAAAACACAAATATTTATTTTTATTATTTTATTTTTGAAATACCGTCCAACCATCGCACCCAAGAATCCCCTGCCCCCCCCCAAAAAAAATATAAAAAAAATTGCATTTTTTTTCCGCATTTTTGGAAGATAGTGTAATAAATGTCCACACACCCACACTATACACCCCTCTTCACTCCACCCCTCCCTCCTTTGTGATTTAAATTGAGAGGCCCTTCATCTTTAAAAAGAAAATAGATGAGCGGTCTGCACCCGCAAGGCGGTGCTCTTGTTTATTATGTCCCCCACCCACTATAGTGGGGGACATTGTTTTTGCCCTGTCTGTTCGTCTGTACATTGGTCAGTTGGTCTGTTTGCTCCAACTTTAACATTTGCAATAACTTTTTCAATATTCAAGATAGCAACTTGATATTTGGCATACATGTGTATCTCATGGAGCTGCACATTTTGAGTGGTGAAAGGTCAAGGTCAATGTCATCCTTCAAGGTCAGAGGTCAAATATATGTGGCCAAAATTGCTCATTTTATGAATACTATTTCAATATTGAAGATACCAACTTGATATTTGGCATGCATGTGTATCTCATGTAGCCGCACATTTTGAGTGGTGAAAGGTCAAGGTCATCCTTCAAGGTCAGAGGTCAAATATATGTGGCCAAAATCGCTCATTTTATGAATGCTTTGGCAATATTGAAGATACCAACTTGATATTTGGCATGCATGTGTATCTCATGGAGCCGCACATTTTGAGTGGTGAAAAGTCAAGGTCATCCTTCAAGGTCAGGGATCAAAAAAAAAATCAAAAAAGAGGCGCTGAAGGGGACATAGTGTTTCTGACAAACACATTTCTTGTTTAGTTTCAGGGTTCAGCAGATTTCTGTAAAACTTAAAACATATTTTAAAATAAGCATTAATCAGAGAATTAAGGGCACCTTTAAATGATTGAAGGTAACTAAAATAAATAAAACACTGAAAGTTTTGGCATAAACTTTTACTGGTGTTCAAAAAATACATGTCCTTGGTAAATATAAACTGTGGGTTTCTATTGTCATCATTCCATTCCTTAGTATTAATAAGTGTAGAAAGGAATGTAAATGAGGAATGCACTGACATTAGTGTTGAGGTGTATATTGATCATAGGGCACAGCTAAGAGTCATACAGAGGGCTTGCTGTTCTATTTCAGGTGCCAAGGTTGCACACTATGCCAGTATGAACCTTCACAAGAAAATCATCACACAACCTGCTTATGGTGAGTCACCTGTCAAGGATCCAGAGAAAATGACAAGATTATGTTTGCATATGGTCCTTTTCTGTCAACTTTTTGTAAAGCTGTGATATGCAAAAGCAAATTAATTAATCAGTAGTCTCTTCACAGTCAATGAAACCTTGAGTGTCCACAATGTACTGCATGCAATTCACCGTCAATGAAACCTTGAGTGTCCACAATGTACTGCATGCAATTGCATGCATGCTAACAGGCACAACTCACAATGCCTTATTAACCTTCAATAACAAGTTCATGGATACATTTGTTTGACGGTTAAGATATTACTTATAATGTGTCTGTATGGTGGCTCCTGGTGGAGTGATAAGACCTGTTCTGTGTTGCATGGTCTATGTTACTGATGATGTAAGTGTCCTTTACTGCTAGTACAAGACAGAGAGAGAGAACCCAAGGTTTTTGTTGAGCATTTAATTTAGTCGTGTTCTGAGAAAACTGGGCATAATGCATGTGCATAAAGTGTCATCCCAGATTAGCCTGTGCAGTCCACACAGGCTAATCAGGGACGACTTCGTCTAAACTTGATTTTTCGAAAGGAGGGACTTCCTTGAAACTAAAAAAACAATAAAAGCGGAAAGTGTCGTCCCTGATTAGCTTGTGCGGACAGCACAGGCTAATCTGGGGCGACACTTTACACACATGCATTAAGCCCAGTTTTCTCAGAACGCGACTCAATTTATTGACTCAGATGCAATAGTTTTACACGCTACATAACTTCGCCTCTGCCTGTTCTTATCGAACATCAAACAAAGGAGCCATGCTCTGTGAAAGCTGTATTTTCACAGTGTACAATGTGCAGTTCACAGGCGAAATCAGGGAGGACATTTTTCCTGTCTATACCAAAAGTGTCATCCCAGATTGACCTCTGTGGACTGCATAGGCTTATCTGTTACAACACTTTAGGCTCATGCATTTAGGCCAGTTTTCTCAAGGACCCTCTGAAATAAATTAATGTGATGTTTTAAGAGGTATATCACTAAGCAAAAAGCTCTTATGATTTGTAAATTTCAGTACATTCTATTCATTTTCTTTCAATCTTTCTCATGCCCTTTATTATAGGATCATTTAAATCATAAATGTCATTTTGTTGTGAGCAAAAAGTTCAGTGGTAACTTTAATTTGTTGTACAATGTATGATGTTTGTTTAAACAGGGCCTTGGAGATTAAAAAAGGTGACTTTTA
Source organism: Dreissena polymorpha (assembly GCF_020536995.1). NCBI lineage: Eukaryota > Metazoa > Mollusca > Bivalvia > Myida > Dreissenidae > Dreissena > Dreissena polymorpha. Next base: position 57,881,188 of record NC_068358.1, on the reverse strand, counting down.
AATTCTAGTTGTACATTCAAACTTGTGCACACAAAAAAGAAAAATCAATTGTTTCTAAAAACCTTTATTAAAGCAATGTTACTAGTTTGAACAAGATTAAGAGTTGGCTAATGTCAATTGCAACTGTAATAGTAATTAAGGATACACTGTAACATTTATAACTGTGCCTGCTTGAATTGAAGTCCTCACACATTGTAGACATTTGACACATGTTTTTACAAGACATTGCCATCAAACAGTTGTATAACAGCTTTCTGTAGAGACCAACACATTGTTCATTTCTGAATATCACAATACTACTGAGTTCATATCTGACTATCGCAATACTACTGAGTTCATATCTAACTATAGCAATAGTACTGAGATCATATCTTACTATGGCAATACTACTGAGTTCATATCTGACTACATGTATAGCAATAGTACTTAGTTTATATCTTGACTATAGCAATATTACTGAGTTCATATCTGTCTATAGCAATACTACTGAGTTCATATCTGACTATAGCAATACTACTGAGTTCATATCTGACTATAGCAATACTACTGAGTTCAATCTGACTATAGCAATTCTACTGAGTTCATATCTGATGTTAGCAATACTACTGAGTTCATATCTGACTATAGCAATACTACTGAGTTCATATCTGACTATAACAATACTACTGAGTTCATATCTGACTATAGCAATACTTCTGAGTTCATATCTGACAATAGCAAAACATTCATATCTGACTATAGCAATACTACTGAGTTCATATCTGACTATAGCAATACTACTGAGTTCATATCTTGACTATGGCAAAACTACTGAGTTCATATCTGACTATAGCAATACTACTGAGTTCATATCTGACTATAGCAATACACCTGAGTTCATATCTGACTAGAGCCATACTGAGTTCATATCTGACTATAGTAATACTACTGAGTTCATATCTGACTATAGCAATACTACTTAGTTCATATCTGACTATAGTTATACTACTGAGTTCATATCTGACTACAGCAATACTACTTAGTTCATATCTGACTATAGCAATACTACTGAGTTCATGTCTTACTATAGCAATACTACTGAGGTCATATCTGACTAGAGCAATATTACTGAGTTCATATCTGACTAGCAATACTACTGAGTTCATATTTGACTATAGCAATACTACTGAGTTCATATCTGATGAAGCATAGTTTTTTAAGTAAGATCTGGTTAATCAGAGCAATTACTTGTTTTGTCACTTGCATGTTTTGCTCTTATTTTACAGCAAGATATCTTTTATTGAACATTGCCATGAAGTTAGAATGCTTGTGAAAGCTTTTGCTGTCAAGCCGGTTACGCGATTCAAATATGTCATTAATTTGTTTGCTTGTTTGCAGCACAAAACCGAATAAGTGAAGCGCTCAAGGGGGGTTTTCTGCAGCTAGATGAAGATATGATAAAAGGTATATACTTCATTGATATAAAACAATATTAATTTGTTATTATTGCCTGCTTGCATCAGAATTTCCTTTATGAATATGAATAGGCTCATTGGTTTTGTCATCTTTGTCTTGGTTAGTGAGGTTAGGTCAGGTTAGTTCAGTCAGCGGGAAAGAAAGTGAGTTTTGCAATAAAATGCTCATTATCAAGATATTGAAATCAGTTATAAACAGCCATGATAAGGGCTTTGTCTCCTCTTGGGTGTGAGTTAATGTGTACATGTAACTTTTTCCTGCACACATAAGGCTTTCTAAAGGTGAAAACTTCCTTGATTTTGATGTGTTGTCAGCTTCTCAGACATGAAATGTAAAATAAAATATAAATAATAGTTTTGTTAAAGTTCTGTTTTGTCATTAGGTGATTGTATTCCAAATTGCCAAAATTTCCTTTTTATGTCCCCCACCACTATAGTGGGGGACATATTGTTTTTGCCCTGTCTGTTGGTTTGTTTGTATGTTTGTTTGTTTGCCCCAACTTTAACATTTTCAATAACTTTTGCAATATTGAAGATAGCAACTTGATATTTGGCATGCATGTGTATCTCATGGAGCTGCACATTTTGAGTGGTGAAAGGTCAAGGTCATCCTTCAAGGTCAAAGGTCAAATATATAGCTTCATAGCGGCGCAAAAGGGGACATAGTGTTTCTGACAAACACATATCTTGTTGGTTAAGGTAATATATATACAGGAGTAACTTTTCAGTTAGGGTTTTGGAAAATCATCAATATATTATACCCTCAATCTTGTATTAAGAGACCACTTAATGGAGTAACTAAAAGTGGTCACTTAATAAAATTGTCTTTAAAAAAATAAACCATTCTGGAAGAATGCAGACCTTCCATTTTAATCCACGTACAATTGTCTCTTTTTGCCACAATGATTTCAACTTGTGTTATCAAATGTAACTAAATATATGATGCGAGCATTTGCCATTTTGTGTATATGACTGCATTGGTTCCAAGGTCGGCTGCAAAAACTATAAGTTACTTCCAGACTTCCTTCATTTCAAACCCTGTTTCAACTTACACGCCTGGTAAACCAACTTATGAAATCCCAATAGGGATACGCTTAAAATCATAAGTTGTACTTCTGGGGATACATAAATTGACAGGAAAACTGCAAAAATGGAGCCTCAAGAGGTGAATCGTTTTGATTTTTCACATATTTCCTCTACTTGGAGACCTTTTCTCCCAAAAAGCTCAATGCTATTCGACCGCACACACATTATTTATGGTAAATTTGTACTGCCTATAGATTATTCTTTTGAATTCGTCCCGAAATCGCTTTCCTAGTGGTGACCTAGATAGACAATGGGGTAAGCATTTCGCATTTTCATCGAAACTCTTATTTGTAACAGTCGGACATTGCATCCATTTTGTTATATTTTGAACATTTCATATTGCCTGTGACATCAGAATCTTCTCCTTTGTCACAAATTGTTTTGGAACGGCCACAACTCACCAAAATCTAATAGGGATACATAAGTGGTATTAGGATACATAAGTTGTATTCGTAGTCAACATATCTCTTGCTCGTGTGAATTACTTTGGGGGTCGAGTTCAGAGAGAAATAACGGTTATTAGGTTTACTCGTATATTCTGATACTATCAGTGATGGCTACACCATCATTATTACTGCTGAAATTATTAGTTGATGGTTTGATATTTCATTCAAAATTTGTTCGTTAAAATCAATGACAATAAAATTTTAAAAAATGCGTTATAAATAGGCTGCAGTTACTCTACCTTTAAGATTAGCAAAGCTCAAGAACCAGTCAACGCTATGAATTAGCGCTGTGTGGTCTAACAATTTTCAAAAGTTACTTCCCTTGTAAGTAAAGTTGCTTCTTCAAGCGAATGTTTGATTATACCTCGACACATTTTATCGGAAATGTCTGAGGCCCGATGTCTTTCGCATGGGTTGGTAAATTTTTCCACTAATCCTAGTTTATATGTGGTATCCGCCTATCGATAGTGGGGCTGCTGGTTCCATGTGACTTTTTTTGTCACACAAGTAAACACGTTCAACCATCATAAGGAGTGGTTTTAATTGTCGGAACAAAGTCGATTCTCTGCTCACTGATGCATTTATTTTCTCTTTGAAGGTAGGTTATTCCATTGATTGCTAAAAGAAGGTGGTAACTATTGAGTTGATAGTTGCAGTAAATATTCACAGTTTTATTCTATTTGCATCAACAGTCAAAACAATGTTTACCAGTTATTATGGACCAAATCGGCAGAGTGACATTCACACATTTTAATCCCTTTTGTCAAAACACCGCAGACAGCAGTCTACACAATAGGTCAGTCGACAAGCTTTGCGTGTTTTCATAACGTCAAACACTTAATCCAGTTCCGCTCAGATGTCTTCTTTAATCAGTTTACAGTACAATTACTGTTAAAATAGTTACTCAACTAAAATACCGTAACGATAAAGATTCGGCGTGTTTGATTTGAAACTATTTTGGAGGAAATATCAATTTATTTGCGATATAATTTTGTTAAAAAATACCAAAAATACTTTTAACCGAAATCAACAGAATTAAGTGTTCTCCGGCTACAAAATTTGTATCAAAAAATCAATACACGCACGCTTTACAGGAGTATACCTTGACCATGTACATTGCAGCATAATTTTCGCGCGCTTTTGTCGGGAAATATACATGATGACTGTATATTGAAAGCATTTGTAAACGTCCTGTTAACATTAAAAATCGTAGTGTGTTTCGGATTACTTAGTATTATTCTCATTTGGAAATTTTACGGAACATTTATCCTTGTGTTATATGTGTTATGATTTAAATATTAATTTGTCAAAATGCTTGACATGTCGTATATTCATTCATATTGTAGACGTACCTGTGAATTAAAAAAACATAATTTTTATACGTATTAATTTTCTATACAATTATCTTTATTTTTATACAGTATTTAAACAATTTTTAATGACAATGTTTTTATGTTTTGGCATGCCAAGTAGCACACTGCTAATGCGGTGTTGCGCGGCGGTCGCTGATAAGAACAGAAATTGTCTGCATTTACTGACTAGGCTAAAGTAATACACGCCGCGGGTATAAGCGAACCCAGCGGAACGCCGCGTTTTACCTCGTGTTTAAACTCCGCGTAAACACTCGCTAGCAGGTAAAAAAATGTGCAGTGAGCGCGGTTTTTGGGGAAAACGCGTGGAGTGTACTGTATTTATGTAAATCTATAAATTTCAGCAGCACACAAGTTAATCCTTTAACAAAATATCATCATTAGCAAAGTGCAGAAAAATGGAAATGCATTTTACCTTGGTTTTTCAGTTTCTTTTATGTTAAAACTGTTACATGTGAGTCGTACACATGTTGCTTTGTGATATGTAATTTGATGTTTTAAACACTATATTTCAATACAGAAGTCAATTTATGAACTTATCTTACTTTATTATAACAGAAATATGTCATGTAAATGCATATATCAAGTTATTGAATGTTGTATTAGATTTCTAATATGTAGAGTGTTTACACAGATGTTTCGCTAGAAATAACTAATTTTTAATGGAATATGTGCAAATATTTATGAATATTCTTGTCATACATTTCCTACGCCAGAATCCATTGAAAAATGTTTTTTTAATCATCAAGATTTGCCCTATGAATAGTTGACATTTTAGAAGGATGAATATCATACCATTCCAGTTGGAAGTTTCCTTGTCATTAGCATGTTTACATTTTGTTAAGTGATTACAATGTGTACAAAAGTTATAATTTAATAACACTGACTCAAAAAGAGTTCATGTAAATATGTATGTTTGTACCACTTTAGTCTTAAATATTGCGTTTTTTTAATGCATTTCACCTTTTGTGACCAACCTTTTGCCATGTGTAAACACTCTTTAACTCACATATCCTAAACCAGTGGGCCATATTAATGAACCTGCACAGGAATGATCCTTTTGTGGATCCATACAAATGTTATCTAAGTAGTTCTGGACATCCACTGCTAAAGCAGGTTACTAGAGCAAAAATTGCTTTGTAAAAACAGTTTTTTTTCAAATGACATCTCCAGAACACCCAAGTTTTTATGGATAAGTGGAGTGATATGAGAGGGCCATCATAGCCCTGTGTTTTTTGTGTTCATCTTTGAATTGATTGTGCATTAAGTATTTGTTTTGTGATTAATCTTGTGATAATTGTATTGCTCAGGCAGAGCTTCTGTGTGATAATTACTGTGCATTTAGTATTTGTTTTGGGATAAATCTTGTGATAATTATATTGCTCAGGCAGAGCTTCTGTGTGATAATTACCTTGCTCAAGAAGAGCATTTATGTGATAAAATTGCTCAGGATTGTAACTTGTTAACGCACAATAGATGGCCATACAATTAAGGCAGAACAAAGTTATTAAGTTTAGCAGGCTCATATTTTTAAACGCAGTTTTTTTTCTTCAAATATGGTAATAATGCACTAAACAAATAAATTATCAAATATTCACAATATTTTTCGTTAAGTGTTGAATTGATTTTGACATTGACAAAAAGTGAAATTTAACGCTTATAAAAAGGATTTAACAAAATATAAATGTACCAAATTTGGCCATGAAAGTCATATGTGGCAGAGCCTATTAAATCAAGAAATACTTTGTTTGTTCAGCCTTACTACTGTTGTTTCTTTTACGATACATTTTATGTTTTGCTGTTTCTGTTAGTTTTATAAATTAAAAATACAAATGAATGACTCTTTCTGTTTTGTATTTTCTGAAATCAACTTGGACACATTTTACAAAGTTGACTGACCGATGTAAGCTTCAAACATGTTTGTTTGAAGTAACATGCGACAAATAGCAAATTACATAACTTACTGCAGTATATGTTTATTCAAATAATAAGAAATTGCATTACATATTACAATGTGATTGTAACATTTCAAATGGCACATCTTAAGTCTAAAATGAAAAACAATGCATGTTCATGTAGTAAAAAAGACGCAAGCTTAATTACAAATCAAAGTTTAAGTTGCCTTTTATGATGAAGAAACAATAATGAACTCCATTTTGACAGGGGAAGGTGGTCCGAATACACCAAAACCACTACCCATGATACTGACTTCAAACACTTAGAAAATTCTCTCCCTTTAATTTGCAATTTAAAGGACTAACAATCAAATAAAAGAATCACCAAAATAACAATTTATTCAATATCATTACAATTTTAGCGTGGATAATGTAATTGACTTATGAAGGCTATCCATACAGATATTGTGTCAGTCACTTCAATGCCAAAACTTTCAAGACTTAGATAAAAAATGTTCAGAATCACAAGTAGCACCTTATAATACATTTTGTAAAGACAAGAAATGTTTGTGAAACATGTATGCCCCGCCCCCCCCCCCCCCCCCCCAATAAAATGCCATTATATACATACATCTGTAGAACATGAAAATATAAAGTTTAGAATGTGACTTATAGACATCAACTTTACCAATGTTGAAATAAAAGTGTCAAAAGGTACTTAATTTATCACTCATACACGATTTTCATATTATAGTAATATATTAAAATGCTACCCTGTGACCTTGACCTGTGGATTATTAACACACAAATAGATACAAGTCTTATATATATACATCAGTTCCCTAGCTGTGAGCCACTTTCAAAGTGAACTCAAACCCGTTTGGAAGTCAACACTTTTGCTTCATTTATTTTGTAAGCGTAACAGGATCTAATCGGCTGATCTCCTTTTAGTGGCTGGTTAAATCCAGAAAATGTAACTGTCTTTTCTTTGGACTGCTTGCCCTGGAGCCGTGCTTCTGTATCATAGTAATTATCCCTGAAACAAAGTTCTTAAATTAAGTTCATCTATTGTTAATCAGTGTTAAAGCAAGAAAAAAAAAAGCTGTTCAGGTAACATTGGTGAAAATTGTTGGGTTGATAGGTATGCTTTTTTATTCTTCAGACAGAGGACAACAGACACAAATACCCAAAATAATGACATATCAAACCATTAACTAATAATTTCAGCAGTAATAATGATGGTGTAACCATCACTGAAAGAATCGGAATATACGAGTAGACCTAATAACCGTAATTTCTTTCTAAAAAGCAATATAACTCGAGCCCCAAAGTAATTCACACGAGCGAGAGATATGTTGACTACGAATACAACTTATGTATCCCAATACCACTTATGCATCCCTATTAGATTTTGGTGAATTGTGGCCGTTCCAAAACGATTTGTGACAAAGAAGATTCTGATGTCGCTGGCAATATGAAATGTTCAAAATATAAAGTGGATACAATGTCCGACTGTTATGTGTAAGAATTTCGATGAAAATGCAAAATGCTAACCCCATTGTCTATCTAGGTCACCACTAGGAAAGCGATTTCGGGACGGATTCAAAAGAATAATCTATATTCAGTACACATTTACCATAAATAATGTGTGTGCGGTCGAATAGCATTGAGCTTTTTGGGAGAAAAGGTCTCCAAGTAGAGGATATATGTGAAAAATCACAACGACTCACCTCTTGAGGCTCCATTTTGGCAGTTTTCCTGTCAATTTATGTATCCCCGGAAGTACAACTTATGATTTTAAGCGTATCCCTGTTGGGGATTCATAAGTTGGTTTACCAGGCGTGACTTAGTTGCCCGAGTTTAATACATGTATCCTTTTGTCCTGCATTGAATCAGTGACTTACCTTGACCTAATTATGCATAGCGTCTAGGAAAAAGGCCATGGCAAACAACGTAGACCCAGATGAGATGCTGCATGATGCGGCGTCTCATCAGCGTCTATGCTGTTTGCTAAATGGAATATTTGTAAGAAATATTCTAAATATAGAAATAAATACACTAGACATCCCTAATTTTGGAAATAAATTGATCCAATTTAGAAGGATGGGAGAGTCCACTAGGCATAAATGGGTTAATGTTGTTTGTTGACAGATGATACCATGAAGGAAGAGTTAGCAGGAACTACAGCCATAACCGTCCTGGTGAAAAACAGCAGAATCTACTGTGTACGTAACATGCTCTTTCTGGGTCGATACTCATCTTCATGATCTGAAACTTACCACTAAGGATATAGCGAATTCTACCACGTTAGTGTTAAATCTATGGGTTCATCAAGCAAGGCTTAGAAAACTGTTATCATAAGCTTTGGCTAGGGTTTAGGGTTGTTAGCTGAGCATTAAAAAAATCTGTATACACTGCAACTCCAATACATCACGGTCCGTTATATCGCGTTGTCCAATATATCGCAAATCGGCTATGGCTCCCAAAAATCTGAGGAGCATAATCCCCAAATAAAATGTTTTAATCTGAGAATTTGATAAATTAAAATCCGTTTCAAGCTAGTATTTTTCCCTTTTTTCACCAACTTTTATCCAACATTCATAATCCAGTTTTGACCAGATTGTTTGCTTAAATTGTACATCACTTTAACACCTGTGTACTGCGATAAACAATAGCCCCTCTTGTCAAACATCACAGGTCATTTCGGGGTTACCATTCTGTATTGAATTTGCTTTGAACTGCCGAAACGCACCAGTGCACACATGAAGGTGTACACAATTATAACTGTAAATGTCACAAGTCAATACTGACCTATCTCAACAATCTGTGTGCGTTAGATACAGTGTAAACTACTTGCTTTTAATTTCAAGGTAAAGATCCCTCAGTTTGTCAAAATGCACTACTATTAAAACCCATGCTTTCCATGCTTTTCATGAGAATGAATGACGTCATTTTGTACATGGGTCTAATTTGTGCATGCTTTCTTGAACAATACAACTCAGCAATGTTTTTCAGATTACAAATTTAATTATATGCATTTGAAAATACTCACAAGAAATAATGTTTTGTGTTATACCAATGAATAACATATGGATATAACACATAATTGAATAAGGTAGGTAAATAGCGTGTTTTGAGATTGCATAACAATGCTAATGCATACATATACATGCATACATAACCTTACAATTTATATCGCGCGCCGGATATATCACAGTCGCGATCTTTGGACCCCTTCAACCGCGATATATTGGAGTTACAGTGTATGTCAGTTGTCAGGTATTCCATTTATCCAATCTTATTTTGCGTTTTTATTTCTTTATTTAGAACATCAATAAAAAAGAATGTCTTGAAATACATAAAATGATGTCATGCATAATGTACAAAATGCCATCACTAAACTGTGCATGGTGGAAATACATCTTAGTTTAAGCCATGGAGTGTTATTGAGGTAAAGCATGAATTATGATGCGATGACAATAATTATTCTTGAAACTGTAAGGTTTTAAAAAAGTCTGTCTTAAATTTAAATAATGGTTCAGTTTAAATAAATACTTTGCAAATAGATACATGTACCTCATGAGATCATACAATCATATCAAATTGACTCTCTTATATGTGGTATATATTTACTAATCTGGACAGAATCAGAACAACTAATTCCCAATTGAAGATAGGTACCTTTTTACAAAAAAGTAATACAAAACGCCTGTTTTGCTTCTTTGGTCAGTACTGAAAGCTAAAAAACTGAAGCAACGGCTAATTCCCGATTGAAGATAGGTACCTCATTAAAAAAAACAAAAAACGCCTGTTTTGCTTCTTTGGTCAGTACTTAAAGCTAAAAAACTGAAGCAACAGGGTGTATACTTGTGAGGTTAATTGAAATGCATTTTATGTGTTGAGTCTTACTCTGTGTACCCGGTATGTCAGGCAAACGTGGGTGACTCGAGAGCAGTAGCCAGTGTACGAGGTCGCGTAGACGTGCTGTCTAATGACCACAAGCCAGGCAACGAGGGAGAAACCAGACGAATCATTGCAGCCGGAGGATGGGTGGAATTCAACAGAGTAAATGGCAAGTGTCATCCATGCAGGTGTTTTTATGACCTCAAAGGGATGTTGCAGGCATATTGTGTTTTTGCATTTAATACTTATATAGCAAAAGGACTTTAACAAATCTTCTCTAAGTCATATAGGCAAAGAGGTTTGATATTTGGCTTGTGACATCATTTGGTTATGCTTCGGGTAGTTTGTTACTTTAAACATATTTATTTCTTATGGCATGTACAATATATACAGATCATACACAATATAAGCAGAAAAGGATTGAAACAAAAGAAGCAAGTTCTTATATAGTTTCTCTCCTTAGAATTAATATTTACACATGGAGGACAGTTGGCAGTGTTTAAAGACTACAAATTTCATGATATATGGGTAGTTTGTTCAAATCATTACCCTATTTTAAAGCAAAACTTGTATTTATTGCAAACACCATCATTCATGGATTATGAAATAATTTTGTGGAAATGTGAACTATCATAAGACGAAATGTCATGTTTAAAGCCCTTCTTCCTACCTCGAAGGTCAATTAAACATAGAGATAAAAGGTCAATTTTGACAAACATTCCTGTCTAAGGCATAACTTTGCCACAAATGGATTTTTTAATAACTTAGCACAAAGGTCAACCATTATGAAAAGATGGTTTTTTTACCACAAAGGTCAAAGTCACACTAAAAGGTAAAAAGTATTGATTGTCAAGAAATTCTAATACTTATTAAACATACATGTATTCCCAATATTTGTTTGCCAAATCTTTAACATAACATTAACCATTTATCTTGATAACTTGTATTTCTAGGTAATCTTGCATTATCAAGAGCTCTTGGGGACTTCATTTTCAAGAAAAATGACAAGAAAAAACCAGAGGAACAAATTGTCACAGGTAACAAAAAAATTGGCTCAACATGATCTGTTTAAAATTTCTGTGGTGATGATAGGAGATGGTCAAATGAAACCTGCCATGGTCATACTTTCGTGTGTATGATTTGTTCTTAATTTAACATCGTTTTCATCTCAGACTCTGCCAAAGCCTTTCCAAAACATGTTTTGATTGTTATTTAACAGTTAATATCTACATTCCAAGAAATTTTTTCACATACTGTGACAGTTTTGATCCACCATTGGTGAATCTTCATCAGACTGTGACTTCGCGGGAAATGCACGTCACAGGGCGGGCTCACTGCTGGACTGGTTCCCAGCAGTAAACAAAGGCCTGTAGATGGGGCTCAGTTGGTAGGCCCCCTCGTCCCTGTTCATCACCCGTCTCTCCTTAGCTATTGCTAACGATTCCCTAAGTTTTCTGAGTGCGTTTATCTTACAAATTGAGTTTGGTAAGAACTCTAGTCGACAGATGTTTTACAATAGTGACTGATAAAGAGGATCAGAAAAGGGAACTTTACCACATCAGGGGAGCACTGAAAGTGTGTGGATATCCACAATGGACAATAAACAAAGTGGTTAAAGACACTGAAACGAAGATTTCAGAAAAACAGGAGGGGAAGGGTCCAAGAACAAGTCAAAGCGTATGGTAGTCATTCCCTATGTGAAAAATGTATCTGAGGCGCTGGCGCGAGTCTACAGAAAGCACAACATAAGTGTAGCAATGTGACCACACATCACTCTCAGACGCTTTCTTGTACATCCTAACGACAAGGCGCCGATGGAAGAGGTGTGCGGCTGTGTATACAAGATCTTGTGCAAGAATTGTGAAACTGTGTACATAGGAGAAACAGGTCGCAAACTTGGTACTCGGATCAATGAGCACAAAAAAGATGCCAAGAACAGCCCACAAGTTTTCACACGATCAGGAAGAAGAGAAGCGGAAACAACAGAAAACTCCAGTGCAGTTACAAACCATATAGCTAGGCACAACCATGTCATTGACTGGGAGGGGGTGAAAGTGATAGATAGGGAAAACAACACCGCACTCAGAAAACTTAGGGAATTGGTAGCGATAGCTAAGGAGAGACGGGTGATGAACAGGGACGAGGGGGGCTACCAACTGGGCCCCATCTACAGGCCTTTGTTTACTGCTGGGAACCAGTACGGCAGTAAGCCCGCCCTGTGACGTTCACTTCCCGCGAAGTCACAGTCTGATGAAGATTCACCAATGGTGAATCAAAACTGTCGCGGTATGTGAATTTTTTTCTTGGAATGTACATATAAACTGTAAAATAATTTCCAAAAACATTCCTGATGAACTTCTTTCGAGATGTGTTGATTGATTTAGAAACTGTGTCTGTGGTCACTTTTCTCCTACATCTGAGTATGGTAGATAACAGTTTCTGTTATATGTACTTAGTACTGGTTTAGTGCTTACATCTGCTCTGCTGCCCAGGAAGTGTAGGTAAAAGTCAACCAACCTTTCTGGTATGGCTTAAATAAAGTAAAAAACTGTGGGGAAAAAAAAGAGTGTAAAAATGTGTATCATGCAATGTTGCAGCCTTCCCAGATGTACAGGAGCGGCAGTTGAGCTCAGATTTCGAGTTCATCGTGCTGGCCTGTGACGGTATATGGGACGTGCTGACCAACCAGGAAGTTGTCGACTTTGTGCGCGCTAGGCTTGCTCAACGGATGGAACCTGAAACAGTATGTTAAACATTAATATCATTTTATATAAGATTATTAGCTATTTTTGACTCTTATGATTTATGATGAAATCATGGGTGTGGTTGAAGTAATAATCTAAAAAAAAAACAAGCTTGTAAAAATTAGAATAATCCTTATTCTGTTATGTATTTAAAAGTAACAAACGATATGTTTTGGTCAACATTTTTAACACCATTTTAGAAATAATTATTTCTTTAATGTTACTTTTTGTCTAGTAAATACATTTTGCGATGAAATTACTAATCACAAAATCTTGCTCATGCTGCAAAAAATGTTTCTTTTGCAAAAAGTTTATCACAGGGTTTTCTTGTACTCTGCTATACGCCAAATTACCCAATGGCTTCACATCGGCTAATTCTGCTATGGAAATTCTATTTTGCTACAGCTTTTTCTTCATCCACCCACATACAATATTCAAAATGAATTCTGATATTCAAAGGGAATTTGGTTGACACACATTTTTAGCCAAGGGGAGCCCTGGTACACGCTGTAAGTCAAGCAAATATAGAAAATCACTTAACCCTTTGCATGCTGGGAAATTTGTCGTCTGCTAAAATGTCGTCTGCTGAATTTCTAAAATTAGCATTTTCTTCGATTTTTTTTCAAAGAATACTATCAGAATAGCAAACACTTTGGATCCAGATGAGACGCCACGTTCTGTGGCGTCTCATCTGGATCCAAACTGTTTGCAAAGACCTTCAAAATTCGGTTCCCGCACTGAAAGAGTTAATGAGCCTTGTTCTGGGAATACTGGGCTTAATGCATGTGCTTAGAGTGTCACCCTATATGCCTGTGCAGTCAGCACAGACTAATAAGGGACAACACTTGCCCGTGAACTGGATTGTCTTTAAAAGAGACTTCTTTTAAAGAAAAACTTCCTTAAAAGCAGAGAGTGTCCCAGATTAGCCTGTGCGGACTGCTCAGGCATATTTGAGATGGCATTTTATGGACGTGCTTTAAGCCCCATTTTCCCAGAGGGCAGCTCAAATGTTGTTCCCTCCATGTCAGATCTGTGAGGAGCTGATGATGCGGTGTCTGGCGCCCGACTGTCAGATGGGTGGACTCGGCTGTGATAACATGACTGTGTGCCTGGTTTGCTTCTTGCATGGGCGACCATACGAGGACCTCATACGTCGGTGCGCGCAGCCGTGCATCGGCGGCCCTGTACCTCACCTGAACAACTATGACCTAAAATAGTGGGGAAATTAGCGGTGGAGAAAATGTTGAAATTGCCAGTGTGTTTCTGGGGTTGCAGGGATTTTTTTCCTTCTTTATTCAGTAGGGGCTTAATACAGTTGTAAGCCCCTTCTCTCAGTGAAAGGCCTCTTTTTCCTGGAGAATGTCTTGTAAATGAAGCAATTTTATCCCAAATTTTAAGTTTATTTATAAAAATGTATTTATCTTTATTCACCTTTCTCAGTTTTGTTTATACCCCGTCTCCCAATATGAATGTAGGCCCCTTCCATAAATCAAGAAATAAAAGTGCTGGGTATATTGTTTTGGTTTAGGGAGTGAATTTTTGCAGAAGAATGTTTGTGTGGTATAAGTGCTGTAAGCAGAAATCTTGTGATATACATATTCATGAACATTGAAGTGTTTATGGAGTCTGGTCATTAGTAGACTAGTTGACTGAAACTATATATAAATAGCGCAGTGAATTTTACACTGTTATTATGTAAATTTAAATTTTGTGTACAGTTTTAACTTATAGAATGAGTTGTTTGGCAGTGTGTAATTTAACATTTTTGACGATTAACACATGTTCCATATTGTGTGTTATAATTTTGTCAAACTGTTAAGAATTGGCATAATGCTGAGACTGAAATGTCATTTGCTGTTGTTTTGTTTGCTCGCATAATAGTAATAACCATGATAGGGCTATTTGTGTGCTGAAAATGCATTATTTAAGGTAATGTCTTGAGTGTATGAAATGGTTTTCATCAGGCCTTTTCAAGGCTAATCTTTATAATGCATGTATCCATACATCAAAATAGTCATAGTTATTTATGAAATTTGTGTTAGGAAATGTTAGAACTTCACATAATTGAAAGATGTTTGTATGAACAATTGTGTACATTTTTATTTCATTAGAATACTGACAAAATAGTCTAATACCCTAAAAATTTGAAGCATTTAAAAATGCAGAATCTCCACAATAACAACATGTGGAATGAAATCTTAAGTGAAATATTTATTTGTTTATTCTATAATATTAGTATATACAAACTAAAGTATTTCATTTGATTTTTATGATCTCAGTTGTTTTCTTTTTTTTTATGTCCCCCACCCACTATAGTGGGGGACATATTGTTTTTGCCCTGTCTGTTGGTCTGTTTGCTCCAACTTTAACATTTGCAATAACTTTTTCAATATTCAAGATAGCAACTTGATATTTGGCATGCATGTGTATCTCATGGAGCTGCACATTTTGAGTGGTGAAAGGTCTAGGTCATCCTTCAAGGTCAGAGGTCAAATATATGTGGCCAAAATCGCTCATTTTATGAATACTTTTGCAATATTGAAGATAGCAACTTGATATTTGGCATGCATGTGTATCTCATGGAGCTGCACATTTTGAGTGGTGAAAGGTCAAGGTCATCCTTCAAGGTCAGAGGTCAAATATATGCGGCCAAAATCGCTCATTTTATGAATACTTTGGCAATATTGAAGATAGCAACTTGATATTTGGCATGCATGTGTATCTCATGAAGCCGCACATTTTGAGTGGTGAAAGGTCAAGGTCATCCTTCAAGGTCAAAGGTAAAAAAAAAAATAATTTCAAAGCGACGCAGAAGGGGACATAGTGTTTCTGACAAACACATTTTTCCTGTTTGTTTTTAGAAAATATATCTTTTTTTATTATTTATTAATGTTTTCATTATTCTTTTCACATTAACATTGTTTTGACCCTGGAAGCATACCTTTAATTGTTTTTCTTTTTGTATATATAAATATTATATACTGTTATTTATTTTGCTCTATTACCCGGTATTATGGACTTCACTTAAGTGCGTTATCAAAATTACTTTTATTGTATTTCATATTTACTTTTTCAGTGTTGATTGTTTTAAAAAGTAATTTAACCAGTCACTAATCAAAACAGCTGTCTCAATCAAATTGACCATGTTTATCGAAAGATATGCATGTTTTGCTACTTTGATATTTTTCTATATAATAACAATTATTATTTGTAATTATTTTCAACTATTGCATTAACCAAGGTAGTAAAAACCATGTATTATAAGTTACACCGTTAGTAAATGAAGGTGTATGAGATATACACCCTCAGTAATTTGGCTCTTGTATGGTATTAAATTGCTGAGGGTGTTTATCCCATACACCGTCAGTTACTAACGTTGTAACGATTATATCTCGACCAACTACTTGATTACTCGGGTAGTATGGAAATTACTTGGGGTGTATGGAAAATACTCCATGGGCATGTGACTGCTCCTAGCCAATCGGATTAGGTCATTTTTGTAGGAGGTGAGATATATATCTTGTCATTTGACCGAGCTGTGGGTCCTATTGAAGATCCTTTGATGATTATTTGAATACCAATTCTCTCAATGCGACATGCATTGTCGTAACTACTGGTATGCATTGGACTTGAAAAGTGTGGCAATAATCTGCGGCTCAGAACAATATTTGTTCAAATGTCAATGCCCAATTTTTCAGTGAATGTCTGAGCCTTGCTCTGGGAGAAGAGGGCTTAATGGTCACACAGTCTGAGAGAAGAGGGCTTAATGGTCACACAGTCTGGGAGAAGAGGGCTTAATGGTCACACAGTCTGGGAGAAGAGGGCTTAATGGTCACACAGTCTGGGAGAAGAGGGCTTAATGGTCACACAGTCTGGGAGAAGAGGGCTCTTAATGGTCACACAGTCTGGGAGAAGAGGGCTTAATGGTCCACACAGTCTGGGAGAAGAGGGCTTAATGGTCACACAGTCTGGGGAGAAGAGGGCTTAATGGTCACACAGTCTGGGAGAAGAGGCTTAATGGTCACACAGTCTGGGAGAAGAGGGCTTAATGGTCACACAGTCTGGGAGAAGAGGGCTTAATGGTCACACAGTCTGAGAGAAGAGGGCTTAATGGTCACACAGTCTGGGAGAAGAGGGCTCTTAATGGTCACACAGTCTGGGAGAAGAGGGCTTAATGGTCACACAGTCTGAGAGAAGAGGCTTAAGTGGAAGAGGGCTTAATGGTCACACAGTCTGAGAGAAGAGGGCTTAATGGTCACACAGTCTGAGGAGAAGAGGGCTTAATGGTCACACAGTCTGGGAGAAGAGGGCTTAATGGTCACACAGTCTGGGAGAAGAGGGCTTAATGGTCACACAGTCTGGGAGAAGAGGGCTTAATGGTCACACAGTCTGGGAGAAGAGGGCTTAATGGTCACACAGTCTGGGAGAAGAGGCTTAATGGTCACACAGTCTGGGAGAAGAGGGCTTAATGGTCACACAGTCTGGGAGAAGAGGGCTTAATGGTCACACAGTCTGGGAGAAGAGGGCTTAATGGTCACACAGTCTGGGAGAAGAGGGGCTTAATGGTCACACAGTCTGGGAGAAGAGGGCTTAATGGTCACACAGTCTGGGAGAAGAGGGCTTAATGGTCACACAGTCTGAGAGAAGAGGGCTTAATGGTCACACAGTCTGGGAGAAGAGGGCTTAATGGCCACACAGTCTGGGAGAAGAGGGCTTAATGGTCACACAGTCTGAGAGAAGAGGGCTTAATGGTCACACAGTCTGGGAGAAGAGGGCTTAATGGTCACACAGTCTGAGAGAAGAGGGCTTAATGGTCACACAGTCTGGGAGAGAGGGCTTAATGGTCACACAGTCTGGGAGAAGAGGGCTTAATGGTCACACAGTCTGGGAGAAGAGGGCTTAATGGTCACACAGTCTGGGAGAAGAGGGCTTAATGGTCACACAGTCTGGGAGAAGAGGGCTTAATGGTCACACAGTCTGGGAGAAGAGGGCTTAATGGTCACACAGTCTGGGAGAAGAGGGCTTAATGGTCACACAGTCTGGGAGAAGAGGGCTTAATGGTCACACAGTCTGGGAGAAGAGGGCTTAATGGTCACACAGTCTGGGAGAAGAGGGCTTAATGGTCACACAGTCTGGGAGAAGAGGGCTTAATGGTCACACAGTCTGGGAGAAGAGGGCTTAATGGTCACACCGTCTGGGAGAAGAGGGCTTAATGGTCACACAGTCTGGGAGAAGAGGGCTTAATGGTCACACAGTCTGGGAGAAGAGGGCTTAATGGTCACACAGTCTGAGAGAAGAGGGCTTAATGGTCACACAGTCTGGGAGAAGAGGGCTTAATGGTCACACAGTCTGGGAGAAGAGGGCTTAATGGTCACACAGTCTGAGAGAAGAGGGCTTAATGGTCACACAGTCTGGGAGAAGAGGGCTTAATGGTCACACAGTCTGGGAGAAGAGGGCTTAATGGTCACACAGTCTGGGAGAAGAGGGCTTAATGGTCACACAGTCTGGGAGAAGAGGGCTTAATGGTCACACAGGCTTATCGGGGACGACACTTTCCACTTTTATGAGATTTTTCATTGAAAGGAAGTCTCTTCTAAACAAAAGTCTAGTCTTAGCAGAAAGTTTGTCGCTGATAAGCCTGTGAGACTGCACAGGCTAACCTGGGACGACACTTAGCGGACATGCATTAAGGCCTGTTTTCCCAGTAAGAGGCTCAAATCTTTTTCTTCTCTCTCTGAGTGTTTACTTGTATGTATGGGATGACTTCTCCATAAGAAAGGGTAAATAATTTGGAGGCTATAGTTTTTGTTGTAAAAAAGTGGTAAAATTAATCTGGATATTTTCTATGTTCAGTATTTTAGCATAGTTGAATAACTGGTATCAAAAGTGTGTGAGCGTGACAACACAAATCATAATAATGTGAATGAAGTTATAATTGAAATGCTTCTACTAAAGCTTTTGTTATGCCCCCCTTCGAAGAAGAGGGGGTATATTGCTTTGCTCATGTCGGTCGGTAGGTCGGTCGGTCCGTCCACCAGGTGGTTTTCGGATGATAACTCAAGAACGCTTGGGGCTAGGATCATGAAACTTCATAGGTACATTGATCATGACTCGCAGATAAACCCTATTGATTTTGAGGTCACTAGGTCGAAGGTCAAGGTCACAGTGACCCGAAATAGTAAAATGGTTTCCAGATGATAACTCAAGAACGCATACGCCTAGGATCATGAAACTTCATGGGTAGATTGATCATGACTCGCAGATGACCCCTATTGATTTTGAGGTCACTAGGTCAAAGGTCAAGGTCACGGTGACCCGGAATAGTAAAATGGTTTCCGGATGATAACTCAAGAACACATTCGCCTAGGATCATGAAACTTCATGGGTAGATTGATCATGACTCGCAGATGACCCCTATTGATTTTGAGGTCACTAGGTCAAAGGTCAAGGTCACGGTGACCCGAAATAGTAAAATTATTTTCGGATGATAATTCAAGAACGCATATGCCTAGGATCATGAAACTTTATAGGTAGATTGATCATGACTCGCAGATGACCCCTATTGATTTTTAGGTCACTAGGTCAAAGGTCAAGGTCACGGTGACCCGAAATAGTAAAATGATTTTCGGATGATAACTCAAGAACGCATATGCCTAGGATCATGAAACTTCATAGGTAGATTGATCATGACTCGCAGATGATCCCTATTGATTTTGAGGTCACAAGGTCAAAGGTCAAGGTCACGGTGACCCGAAATAGTAAAATGATTTTCGGATGACAACTCAAGAACGCTTTTGCCTAGGATCATGACACTTCATAGGTACATTGATCGTGACTTGCAGATGACCCCTATTGATTTTCAGGTCACTAGGTCAAAGGTCAAGGTCACAGTGACAAAAGTCGTATTCACACAATGGCTGCCAGTACAACGGACAGCCCATATGGGGGGCATGCATGTTTTACAAACAGCCCTTGTTTTTATGTCTGATATACTTGGAGATATAATTGAAAATGTTATGATGTAGTTTCACAGTGTTTTATCACATATTTGATAAACTCTTACCAAGTATGGTACACATTTTAACAAATATATTTTTTGTTTCAATAGTTGCGTAATAGGATTATCCGATTGATTTGTAATAAATGTTGTGTACATATTGTTTGTACATATTATTTACTCTGATAAAGAACTGTACAATTTATGTGTATTTATATTTAGGTTTATAAGATTCTGGGTATGACAGTTTTGTTGGAAGTATGTTATGTAGGATGTTGTATTAACATTGCATTGTTTTATTTGAAATGCCCTATTTTTGTATTGATTATATTCGCTATTTATTCAATGTGTGCACACTGTAAAGTGAAAGTGCTATCAGATACAATATTTATTTTTGTAATCCCCAAAAGGTCGCCACTTTGTTAGTCTGACCGAATTTTAATTTTGATGGAATTGAGTTTGCATGGGTCTGAAACGAATTTCCAAAATAATGGTTTCATTTGTACTCATTTTCTGTCCGTCTATCACACTTATTTTTTCTGGGCAAGATTTCAGAAACTAATGATCCAATTAGCTGAAACTGTATATGCAGGATCATAGCTACAGGGTCGACATGTACATCCTGGGTAGGCTGTCCAGTCCAATAATTGTTCAGGGAGTTAATTGCTCTTTGATTCGGTTTTGCATGAGACCTTAGACACTTATGATTCTAATTAAAAGCAAATTGATATGCTGCATTCCTATTGGCCAGACATGGGTATCCCTGTCAGGTCTTGTTGGTCCCATGATTTTTCAGGGAGTTTTTGCTCTTCAATTATTAATATGGCATTTCAAACTGTTGCCCAGACTAGGAGCGTGTATACCAACCACTGCGCTTTATGGACAGCCAACTGACATTCAAAATTATTAAATGCACTTATCTTACAGGATGTACATGAGAATATTGTAATGCAGTTCTGCGACATTGAATTTCAGGAGTTATTGCCACTTAAACAATAATCGGGTGCAACCACTTTCATTCTCCAAGTAAAGGATTAAGAAGATTGTATTGACAATGGTGTCCCTTATTGTCATCATCCATTTGACTATTTATGTTAAAATGTAAAAGTCTCTAATAAGGGCTGAGTGAATAGCCAGGCTTGTTTTCATATTGGTCCAACTCTGGGAAAGAGGGGTTCAATGCATGTGCCCAAAATAATAATAGATGAATGCATATTAGGCTTCAATGTTGCTTATACTATGACTACTGGTTCATACGATGCCATTTTTATAAATATCTATGCCAAATTTATTGAAATAGACTTGAAAATGTGTGTCGCCAGGTAACAAGTAAGAAAAAAATCAGCATTTTTATCTAGGGTCTTCACACGGTTAAATTATTTGTGCACAAATAATAATAGATGAATGATTAGATTAGACAGTATAGTCCACAATCGGGGCTTATCAGGGACAACCCTTTGCTCTTTTATGGTATGTTTTTTATTCAAAGGAATTCTCGTCTTATCAAAAATCCAGTCAAGGCAGAAAGTGTGGTCCCTGATAAGCCTGTGTGGACTGCAACGGATAACCTTGGACGAACATTTACGCACATGCATTTAGCCCCCTTTGCCAGACTGTTGCTCATTTTGAATATTTCCAGATTCCCTTCATAGTGTTC
This sequence comes from Dreissena polymorpha, assembly GCF_020536995.1. NCBI lineage: Eukaryota > Metazoa > Mollusca > Bivalvia > Myida > Dreissenidae > Dreissena > Dreissena polymorpha. Next base: position 57,859,636 of record NC_068358.1, on the reverse strand, counting down.
CACTATTGCGGTGTTCTTTCAGATTGCACACGTTTGTTATTTGTTTGAAGTTTACCAAAAATGTTTTTGAAGTTTTGTGTTTGTTAGGTAATTGGACAAGACGATTTCACAAGGCACTGTTGCTGTTTCCATTGCTTTTGCACAAATGTTGATATGTTATGTGAAATCTAACATTGTAATATAAGTCAGTTAAGTAATTGTTGCTGATATTTATCCGATGTTATCTTATGCGCATGGAAGGTTGACTGGGAAGCTACTCTATATGCTTTACATTTCTTTATCAGATTCTGTGGTTTCCCTCCCAACCATCAACGTCATGTAATCCACATTTTGTTACATATGTATGATTATTATTTTACCTGTACTTGTACCATGTTAAAACTAAATGTCAGGGACTTGTTTTTCAACTGCTTGCTTTTGACCCTAAAAGCCATCTATTGTTACATGCTTCTTGACAGTAGAACCTTGCTGACTTCCTGTTGAAATCCCAGTTTACATCTACTTGTATCGTTAATATTTTTAGATCACCTTAGCATGAAGTGCTGGTGGTTAGCTATTTTGGTCACTTCAAGTCCGTGATGGTGCATCTTGTGTTATGGAATTTTAGCTTGTTATTGCACTTGTTGAAACTTGTGTAGATTGTTTATCTGGGAAATATCTATGTTGAGTTAATAAGGGGGGGGGGGATGCATGCATCCAAACACAAGGTCACCAGATCAAATGTTATATCAAAAAACTTATTTTCCCTCTATAGACCATGTGTGTGACTCGATCTTGACGATTCTTGTTTAACCCTTTCAGTGCGGGAACCGAATTTTAAAGGCCTTTGAAAACAGTTTGGATCCAGTTGAGACGCCACAGAACGTGGTGTCTCATCAGGATCCAAACTGTTTGCTATTCTGATAGTATTCTTTGAAAAAAATTCGAAGAAAATGCTAATTTTAGAAATTCAGCAGACAACATTTTAGCAGACGACAAATTTCCCAGCATGCAAAGGGTTATGTTGACCATATTTATGCAAAGTTAGAATTTAGGTCCTGTGCTTCCTACCTAGGTCACCAGGTCAATCCATGAAAAACCTTGTAACCACTCAAGAGACCACATATTTTATGACTCGATCTTGATAAAACTTGGTCAAAATGTTATTTTGACAATACAGGTCCTCTTTCGATCTGAGTAACCTGTGTCCAAAAACTTACTCACTAGGTCAACTTTTGACTTTTGGTTTACCTCGAACTCGTGTGAGCGCTTCAGGGACATCAGGGCCCTCTTGTTTATAGGTCATGCCTGCCATACTAGTAGAAAACCATGATAGCAATACAAATTGTAAAAGGTGTACATAGTTTTGTGTTAAAAAATGTCTTGTTAAGTTGAAAGACTATTAAAATCCTGATCAGTTTGACATCAGTGAGACATTGATGACTTACAAATGCTGGTGACTAGATTCCTGTGTTAGGAACATGCACATTTGCAGGATTTACAAATGCATTTGTATAAGTAGATTAGTTAAAGCATACTCAAGATGGTCAAGTGGCAATTATCAGGATATTAGAGGCAAGGTGAAGGCACGGACATTTTGATTTCAAAATGCTATATTCCTAAGTTAATTGAAAGTCTACATAATGAACATCAATAGTCACATTAGAAGCTTGGTTAGTAATTTATGTACAGTGCTGATTTATCTATGGTAACGAACTGAAAATAATTGGTAAATGTTCTATGAATGACCTTTAACATAATATAAATCCTTTAATATGAATAGCTTAAAGCATTGATATAGATATTAAATTATTTGAACTTATTGCACCCACTTGATTGCTCTAAATTTGGACTTCATATGTATTACTTGTACCTTGGACTATTGAATAATTTAGCTGTTTTCTTGCTCGCTTTGCTTTACCATTGCAATAACTTTTGTTGAATGCAAAAATTGGAAAGAATTGCGAGATTACCTCAGTATTAATCCTATGTTTTTGTTATCAGAAGTTTATTTGCCACTTAGGATTCGAGTCTTGCCCTGGGACAACTGGATTATGGTAAATGCATGTGCGTTAAATGTCATCACAGCTTAGCCTGTGCAGTCCTCACAGGCTTCATTAGGGACGATTCTTACCTCCTTAATGGTATTTTTCTGTAGACACTTGAAGCACATGCACCAAGCCTAGAATTCCCAGTGAAAGACTTATTTGAGCAGTGCTTTGTGATATAGGGGTTTAATGCATGTGCGTAAAGTGCCGTCCCCCATTAGCCTGTGAAGTCTGCACAGGCTAATCAGGGATGGCAGTTTCCGCCTAAACTTGATTTTTGCTAAGAAGAGACTTTCTTGAAACGAAAAATATCATAAAAGAGGAAAGTGTCACTGATAAGCCTGCACGAACAGCACAGGCTTATCCAGGACGACACTTTACGCAAATGCATTAAACCCCTTATCTACAGAAAACGTCTCATTTGTTTTAGGAATGCCATGCCTTGTGTGGCAGCAGTTCAACATTGTATGCAAAAATTGTTATTACATAAAACCAGTTCTCGAATAAATATTGTACTGACAGAAAACAGTGTTGTTATCATTAATTCTTGCCCATCGTAATGTGTCTGCTGCTAAAGCTGTCATGTTCAAATCTGTTAGATACTTGTTGTTTAAAATTTATGCACGGGAATAATTCAAAATAATAAAAGGAACTGAACATAAAAACTACCATAAATAACTATTTTCATTAAATGGTTCAGTCAATTTTGTACCGTCCTACGGCCATCATTTTTTAATGCTATGGGCAACCTTAATGCAGTCAAAAATGTCGTAATGTTTACTTTATTTTTTATTTACATGTTGTAAATGCGTATGGGTCATTTCAGCCTAATTTATGGTACTTCTGTATATTACATGTATCGGCAAACAAACTTTCCTTGATTTTCTTTATTTTTTATGAATGATAAAATTTCATATTGTGTATTGTTAGTTGAAACACAAATGAGACTTGCCACTTATTATTATCATAACATTTAAGGCAACAATTACTAGTATAACAAGCAAATTCGTTGAATTGTTATCCCCGGCCAATATGCTTCTGGACACAAAAGTGTTATATTTGAGACTCAGCTAAAAAAGCATTTTTTTAAGATACAAAGGGCCATAACTCCGTTATTAACAGGAGGTGTACAATGCCATTTGGCGTGCATCATCCTCTTATCCATATATATACTCATACCAAGTTTCAATGAAATCCGCCTAAGCACTTCCAAGATATGGCTCCGGACACAAAAGTGCTAAACGAACGGACAGAAAGATGGACTGACATCGCCAAAACAATATCCCTCCGCGTATGGCGGGGGATAATTAAAGGGAATATTATACCTTACACTACCGGGGGTATTTTGCATGTTCTTCACATATATAAACTTCCAAGATCGTTTTTTTTTTCAAAAATATTTGGGCGGAAAAACAATAAGGTTACATTCCATTATTCCCTCAGTGGTACAAATGAAATTAGTCCCCATTTTTAAAGAGTTTCTTTTTTCTTCTTGCATAAAAGTCATTTAACAATCTGAATCGTTGATGTGGTTAGTTCTTTTATCCTTAATGTGTATCGAGTATGTTGATGCCATTGATTGAAGACTAACTGAAAAGATTATCTTTAAGGGGTGTGGTTACTTTATTTGCGCTAGGTTTTGTTTATGCACGTTTTGCAAGAGTTTAATGAAACAATTATGGTTTACTCAGTGAGATAGGCTTTAATCTACTTAAATGGTCTCTAGTAAGGAAACTTATTTATTCTTCGTAATAGTGCTTTAATATATTTACCTTAAACCTATTTATTTTAGCTTGATTGCATAGAAAGCCTAAGGCTTAATTGAAACGCTCTTGAGTCCGTTTCCTGGGACTAGAACAAGTACTTAATGTCAAGGGGAAATCTTAAGTATGCTACCACAGTGGTGATCGAATCCTTGACCCACAATCGCTAGTCGGACACCATATCCACTACACAACTGCAACCTTTATATATTTATGGATAAAGGTCAGAACCGGACTAATATTGGCAAGCTTTATTTGTGCACTTTAATATTTATTGCAACTTCTGTAAGTATAAAATGTTTATGCAATATCCTTACAAACAAAATACAGACAATAGAAATGAGCTTTCAAAAAATGTTCAAAGTAAAAAAAGAGCCTCTGCATATTTAACAATAACATAATCTAATTTAAAGACATTTTATTATAAAAAACAACCTAACAAAATGCATATCAAATACATTTTAATTTATTACACCAACAAAATCTTTAAGTCCATATTTTAAACGAATCTCAGAATTTAGGTTTCAAAGACCACATACATCACATATTAATTTCTCATCAGATGAAATATTTTAAGCTAAAGCTGTGTTTCTTGATAGCCCAATTAAATGCCATTCAGACCAGTCATAAGAAAGAAATGCATCCAAAGGTTGGACCAGCCAAATCGGTAACACTTAATATAGTTATCCTAATTTAAACAAAATCACAGCACAAAAGGATTATCATTTTTGCCATTACCACAAATGCATGGGCGAAATAATACATTGTGTTGTGCGTATTTGCACAAAACAGTGATTTCTTTTTGTTCGTTTCTGTTCATGCTTTGATATGATTGTTTTCATAATTCTTTTCAGTCATATTCATAAGCATATTTTCAAAATAAACAAAAAAAATTCAAACATGATAAGATAGAGTAGTTTGTTGCTTATAAGGTTTCCTTTGCCCCGCTTTATAAACTTATCTCTATTTCACACTAGCCTTGCATTTTATATGCTCAACGCCCACATCAATCAATGTCAGATATTTGATAACACTGTCCAAAAGACTTATTAATAAGTTTTACATCACAATGACTTCGATATCAACTAGGTAAAACATAAGAGATGGTGCAAGGCTATAACAACAAACATGTATGTGCACAAACATCTGCCCTATTCTTTCAACACCCTAGAATTAATTGACCGAACACATATATAAAGACGATTGATTGCTATAAGGTATAAAATCATACCTTTTCAATTTTATCAAACATTCGAATTCAAGGTCCTTCGTGTATAATACTTTTAAGTTAGGATACTATGTTTCAAAAGGTGAAATCCCTAAGCGCTATCCATAATCATTAGTATACCGGTACTTCAGCTTTTTATTTATTGTCTTCCATCTTTCACAGTGCTTTTAATATTATAGATAGAATCATACTTATCATAAATGTTAAACAAATAATTTTTTTGTCAGTAAAAAAAGTCAGTCATAGCAAAAATATGTCGCAAGATCCTTGATAAAACAGGACCCCTGCTTTTGTGAAAGCCTTCAACTGCTTCAAGCATAATCAATTAAAGCACCTCGAACGTACACTCCCTCACAATAGGCAACTGTCCACTCTATCCATGAGAAACTTAACGGCGTCTGGTTTACGAAGGACTCGTGGAACTTTGTACTGATTGGGTGAGCCAGTCGTGTTCTCGATCATGTAGGTACGCAGCTCTGTAAAAGTTCCCGGTCTTACGATGTACACCTTGATTGGACTTATGCTTCCTTTACGACGGAACGACGCGTAAATGTATGATATGCTTTTCAATTCCTCATCAATCTGAAATTTGTTTTAAATAAAAAAAGAAGCTCTTAAAAAACACAATTATTTGCTGCTTTAATTTAAACTCCACAATTAATATTAAAACACATGTATAAAATGAGATTATACCGAAAGGCTGGGAAAATGTAATTCTTTACTGGGCTTACACAGGTGTTCATGGTATTTATTATGTCAGTTTATAATTAGAAATTGTACGGAATTGCATTTTCACTGATGACATGTTTTAATAATGCACCTTCTTATGAATTACCAAGGGCGACCACTGACATCCAAGTTTTCTAAGGTTAAGATTGTCTCATTGCTTTAAAAAGCAGTGAACTAAAAGTCAAGGAAATATATAGAGGATATTTGTTGGATTCGATGGAATATTGATTTTATTTCATGAGTGATCATAATACCGGTATGTATTTTTTATGATCACAAGTGAATTAAAATCAATATACCATCAAATCCAACAAATTTTCTTCTTATTTTATGCTTTTTTCACCATTTATTTACATTGTTAAAGAGTATATATGGATAATTTCGCTGGATTTTTGACGTCATTTTGTTGAAAAAATGACGTAATTTCACAGTAAAACAGTGAAAAATAACGATATTTTTCTAGTTTTTTTTCACTGATATTACTCTATAAAACACCAGAAAGCATACAATAAAATGAGATACTAAAATATGTTGGCTATTTAATTCAAAGTCCCCAGTTTCTAAAAAAAAAAGAGAAATTGTTTAATAAAGCAACCGATTTTTTATTTTTTTTTACTGAAGATATTTATGTAAATAAACAATTACATTATCAAACTGTGAATTTTAGATCTACAAATGTTTACATAGGCTTGGATACATTTGGGTCATTTTAAAACACTTGATAAACTTTTACTCATTATATTTTGGTTATTTTTCCTTTATTTATACTTTAAGTTATGAAGCTTTTAGCATTAATGGACATTTAAGTGTTGAGCTACTAAACCCATATGTATTTTTACTTACTGGGATCTGTATGTTAGTTGTCTCCCCTTTCTCCAGTTCCACAAACACATGGTAGCATGGTGTGGAGCTACTCTTGCCTGTAAATATCAGGTCATCAACATCTTCATGGATAGTGGAACACACATGTACAATTCTACAAAAATACACTCACTTCACATATAAAAACTACGGTATGTAGTTATTATAAGATGATCAATGATTAACTGCATGTAAAGCATTAAAACACAAATTATTGGTTTTGCAGTGAACATATGTGACACATAACTGTTAAACAATTACATCAGTTTATTATGTTACCGCCTTCAAACGAGCATGATTTTTGCCAGCAAGTTACATCAATTAATCCAGATTTACACCCTAGTCCACACAAAATAATCAAATACATAAAAAACGAAATTTGTTATGACATACTTATTTTGGCCAGTCCTATGTTCATTATAAATTTTTGCAAGATAACACTCTTACGAAAATATTTGTGGACTCTGACTTTGGGAACATTCTAGAAACTTCCGCAATAGCAAGAAGTCATACTATACCAGACTCAATCTGATCCACTATGACGCTCTCTGCACAACAGTAGTCCACCATCTTGACACCAGATCTACGTAGGGAAGCACTCAAAGCATGGTAGAATGTGTTCTCGCTGGTCTTCTCTGCTCGCACATTCAGAAACTGGCCTTGTCTAGATATTAAAAAATTGGGGACTTATTGCCAAACTGGTGTATGTGCTAAACATACCGAGCACCAAGTATTTTATTAAAAAGCATCACCAAAGAGTCGACAGATAAAGAATGGGTTGGTTATTTTCAAATGTTTTCAGCTGAAATAAAACAACCCGAAAAAACATCAATATTTTCCTCTTAAGTGACAGCTATTTACTTGGGGTCTTCATGTTATTGAAAAACAAACTGGAGAAAAATGTCATATTAAAGATTGGCTTGCTGTTCTGTTCAATCAAAAATTGTAAATTGGTTAATATTCTGATAGCAACAGTCATTTTAATATTGCATATTTTACAAACAAAAACAGTCATCTTTTGTTGGATTCCAAGCCGTACTGGCATACTTGGAAATGATAAACTGATGCCTTAACAAAAGAATCTCTTGATCCTCTGATTACAAATGTAAAGTTACCAAAATTGATTTTAAACCAGCTTTTAATAAAATAATCAAGTCAGAATAGCTTACAATTTGGAATGGTGCAATTTTTACCAAAGTACATGAAATGAAGCCTACTCTGGAACATGGTTATGTCTTTCTAACAGATAATGTCAATTGCATTAACACGCTTTAGAATAGGACATATCCATTGAAACATTCGTACCATCTTGAAAGAAAAGAAGCACCTTATTGCATACCTCGTGATGTACATGTATTAGTTCTTTACTGGCATATACTAATTGGTTGTACTGAACTGGGAAATATTTGTGATGTACATTTCACAATAACATAATTCAAAGAGCTTTTCCAAACAATGCCCTCCCATATATCAATTCATTATTTAAGAGATAACTACCTGAATGTAGAAAAAACTTAAGGTTATACTGCCATCTCAATTTCAACATCACCATTTGTAAACAGCACAAGATAACTTATATGTGTTTGGTTGCATTAAAAACAACATACCTACATGTTGATTTCAACACGATTTGGGATTAGTGTACTGTTTGAAATTCCAATATTACAAGATTAGTTAATATTGATGAAAGAAATAGCATCATTTATTTCCACACAAAAAATCTGAAGAAAAACACATCAAATTGTTTTGTTTCCTACTGCAATTCTCTTCAGTATTGAATGCTCAAACATGTGTACCTGTACTGGAACTCGATGACAGGGCATGTGTTGTGATGTCCTACGACCGTTACAACATCCCCGAACCTGTAGCGATAGAGGCCGCTAGGGTTGGTGATCACCAGCTCATACGTCTTGTCCACCTCCACCTGGTCATGGGGTACATGAACATTAGTCTGCTCTGAGAAAAAGGGGCTTAATGAATGTGCTTAAAATTTCCTTCCAGGCTTATCAGGGGCGACATTTTACAAACATTCAACTCCTTTTCCCCCCAAGAATTTATGGATACAGATAATTGTTGAAGATTTATTTTATGGCTTTAGTATTATTTTTAAATTTTGGAAGACAGGTTGAAACATTAACTTTTTTTTAAATCAGTAAGCCGCCAAACACATTGATCATAAACTTTTATTCAGCTATTGTGGAATTTGCGCTATTCATTGGTGCTTCAACTATATTGTTTATATTTTTACCTGATCCATAAACAAAGTAGCTGGATTTTCCTCCTCAGCCGTCTCCACGGGAATGAACTCAAAGAACATGGAATATGGAGCGAGTAGATAGCGACTTGGTCTCTCCAGGGGCCAAATATTGATGCCCAAAAGCCCCTCAGAGGCGGCGTAGAGAGGTGAATACTATGGTACATCTTTGAAATGTAGATCTCTCAAGCGGTGACCATACATTTCAAACGTCCCTGAATCTGCCGTCATGACAAAGTTGAGCTTTGGCCAGACTCTTTTTGCCAGTCCCATCATTCCGTTCATTTTTGCACTTCGTAGTTCCTCAGCCCGTTTAGGATCAGGTGACATTGACCGGTTCAATTCTTTCCTAATATTATCCTCAATTTTCAGCGTTTCACTGACTTTACCTGACTCAATGTCCTTTACTAATAAGTCCCAATTCTTATCCATTGACCTGCATGCAGCATAGACCAAAGATGCAAAGTTAGCCTCCACTATTCCCAGGTTCTTGTCTTTCAGGCCAAACAACAAGTGCACATACATAGCCTCGGGCTCAGTTATGATTTCATACCCTGCCTTCGGAGTTGAATACATGCTCAAGATACGCTTCGAGTTGGCTGGAGACGAAGAGTTGGGACCAATTGGAATTCCACAATCAGCCATTCGCATTTGTGGCGTGTAGAAGAACTTCATATCTTTCTGTGAGCTACTCTGTTTTGGGAAGGCTTGCCTCATACAGTCGTATACAATGCTTATTCCTTGAGTGAAGAACGTATCCCGTTGCTTTTTGATCATTGGAATGATGGCGCTTTTTCCTGAGGTGCCAGAGGTGACGGCAAAGATGACCGGCTGATCTTTGGTAAGAATGTTTGTCTCCCCTTTCATCATTCTCTCAACATATGGCTCATAATGGCTATACCTGTTGGATATATACCTTATAAAAGTAAAACCTTCATAAAATGAGTTACATTTGATGAAATTTTTTGGGTCAAATTTCAAATCTACACTAAGTGTCCTTAACAAAAACATTATTATGGTTGGAGTCAGTAGGTGATGTAAGATGAATTTACATGAGATCATACAAATACTGATTATATTTATAAACATGTAAATGCTTATAAACAAGCATCATACAAATAGCGTCCAATACTTTTAGTCAGCGCAAAAGTCTGCCCGTCCTCATACAAACCCAGTAAAATTGCACTTAAACTAGGAAAAAAATCCATATGGCCCTCATGACTTGTAAAATATGCAGATTAAGAACCAATTTCTAGTTTACTGGTCAGTGTATTTGAATTTGAGCCAGTAATGGTTAGGAGATTACCAGACCTTGTGGCCAGTAAAGGATATGGGACTTTTGCTGACACTGTAATAGTCGCAGACCTTTAACTTCCAAGACATTAATTTCAAATGTATTGAAATAGCTAAAGCATTCGAAAGTAAAAATACTTCACAATGAACATACCTTGTCAATGGATGATGCTTGACAAAGTCATTGCGATCTTTGATCTGATCAAATTTGAACCTCTTGCCATATTCAGTGTCAGCATTTTCTTGTATCCGTTGCATGAGCGTTTCATGCTGAGCTTTCTTGACATCTCGTGTGGCCTCCTCTAGCTTCTTGCGCTTGTACCAGCCCAGCCAACTGACAGAGGTCACACTCAAGTATCGATCTACTGCGCTGAACACCATCTTTATTCACCTATAATATTGCTTTGCAATGTTTTTAATTGAATTCATATATCATCATTAGTGGCTAAACGGATTGATAAAACAAAGTTTACACAGGAATTGTGTAGATACCAACTTTTATAAACCATAAATACAATTTTCTGTCACAAAGTGATATGCTCTGTAAGTGTGTATTAAGTCAATGGATATGAAACAAATGAACTGTGATATTTGGTATTGAAACGTCTTTTTTTTGTGTCTTTAATATTTACTTTTTAAGAATTACACTGCATGAGATTGTTAAATTTTCTTTACATCCAGGATTCACAAAATCAACAGAAAACATTTTAATCACAGCACTATTAAATGTAACATACATTTATGGCAAATGTTTGCTTAGACCACTGAAAGTGCATAATTTCTTTTAGAGCTTCTTATACTTAAGGAATTAAGGGATTATTTATGTACTCAGTCAAGTGTTTAAGAGCAATTGGAAGAAATGGGCTATGAAAGCAATTTAGGATTTTGTAATCCATCAGGCATATTAATATAACACAAAACATTACAGTAGTTGCATAATTGTATATCCTGTGCAAACATGTGCGCCTGTGTATCAGGCCAATTTTGAAGCTTAATTCCCCCCTCCCCCATCCCTTTGGTTTGCAAAATTCAGAAGCGTGTGTAGGCAGTAAGCAAATATCCGACACGCAATACGCAAGAAATCCACTATTGTGTAAACAAAGATTTATATTCCTGTAATCATTACAATTATCAACTTTATTCAATTAAGCCAGCAACAAACAATGCGTTGAGATAAGACAAGAAAATGTAAAAGTAATATAAGATGTGCTGTGCATGTTGTGATATTGTTTATAAAGGTTTCATATGCATTTATCACAATTTGTTGTTATCATTCCTATTAACAGGACGATGTGTTCTTGCTTTCAATAATTATTACCCTAAGTTTAAGAGTATATGTGTAATTATATTTTATCCCAATCTCATACAAGGATTATTGAAATCACGCCACATTTGATAAATTTTAAAGACAGTAATGTGTGTTACTATGTGCCCAGTATGCAGGGAAAAATAAAAGCAGGGTCAGAATAAGGCAAGGGGAGGGGGTTCGTTGTAAACTCACTTATTAATTTGAAGTCAGTTAGTTTAAATGTTCTTAATCCTTTCTTGTTTAAATTATTGAATGAAATAAACAGATTGAAATCGTTATCACCACATTTTGAAGGCACTTTATGTTTTCACGCATGGGTTAACCTTCACTTACATAACTCTGACGCTGTTCGTCCGAATATCGTACTATCCGAAATCGGAACGATTATTTCAACATCCGCCTTTCCATGTAAATTAAGAGCTCTGAAATTTTTTAGCGCAGGATAATTATGACTGATATAAAATCACATAAACATGTCAAGAACTGTCGAGATGACAAAGTTGCTTAAGTTAATGCACACACAAATTAGGGGTGTAGCCGGTAAAGGCAGATTTTTCCGCTCACGAACAAATATATCGGAACCGACCTCACTATCCGCACTTTCTCCTTTCTTCCGATAATAGACTCTTATGGTGTACATTACGCTCATAGAACTTCTAAAGTAAAGCATTATTGTAATGAGTGTTCTGATTGGTTGATATAAATAATACAGTATCGGACAGTTTAAACCGTCCCGGACAGTTTACTAAACTGTCCCGGACAGTATAAACCGTCCCGGACGGTTTATGCGCACGAACGGTCCAAAACTTTCCTAAATCGTCCCGGACAGTTTGTAAACTATTCTTAACTGTAAACTGTCCCGGACAATTAAGAATAGTTTTGGACCAGTTCATACACCATAGACTCTCTCTCTAAATAGACGATTTTGTACCGGCGCCTATTTGTTAAAGGATGAAAGCTGAAAAAGGTGCTAAGTTCAATTTCGCCAAAATCAATGGACCGGCACGAAATTCATACTTCATCTGTACTTCATTATGTCAGTGACCTATACAGACCTATATTTGTTTGTATAGGTCCCTGATTATGTTGACTCACACGTCAAATATCAATATCGTATAACGTAAAATGAAATGCAGGACAGACAAGACTGTCCGACTGCTATATGCCATCGTACCGGAGGCATAAAAATCAGCTCAATATCTGAAAGAGTTGCGTAAAAACCCTCTGGAAAAAACGGTTATTATATAGAAAAAAATCCAAGGGCCATAACTTTGCCAAAAATCAATGGGCCCAATCGGATTTCACACTTCATCTGTAGGTCATGTAAGTATAAACATGTACTCGCATATCAAAAATCAGTTCAATATCTAAAAGCGTGGCGTAAAAATCTCCACTGGAAAACGATAATTATAGAGAAAATTTATCTTATGTCGGAGTTGTAGATGATTGCGACGGTAAATATCTGTGTTGATGACGGTGAAAGTAAAACTGTGTAGTAGAGGATGAACATTTTGTTAGGAATTTACTTTGAACTTAATAGGAGGTTTGAATTCAAAGAGAAAATACTATCGTGGTTATCATGGTTATATGTCAGGCATACTTTATGATACATTTCTTAATAAAGTATTTTGATTTTTAAAGTGTGCTTTCCTTCTTCATCAACACCATACATTGCTGAAATCTAAAGCTTTAAACATTGATGTGAATTTCACACCAACGTTTTCAGCGTTTGACTTTAGAAAGGTGCCGATTTACTTGTTATATTCAATAAATTTATATCACAAAAAATATATAAAATTCAACTTGAAAAGTGCCAAATTAAAAAAAAAACATTCGGGAGGGTAGACCCTGGTTGGGTGTTAATAAAAATTTACTTACATGTAAGTGTCTACAGGGGTATAAGGGGGGCAATGACAGCCACAGGAGTAAGGGTTTTGAAAACTTCTACACTGGCTGCCTCATGGGGAGGGAATGCATTCCACTGGATAACTGTTCTTGGGTAGAATGATAATTTATAAGTCTTTTTAGGTTTGTATGTGTCTTGAGCAATTGTTACTGCTGAGTCTGACTCGGCGGTCGACCGGAACAAGAATATTATCGAGAGGAGTAATGGCAACTACATGGTGGACAATTTTATATAGCATTAGGGGACGGAATCGTGTTCTGGGTGTTCCAATTCAGGGTGTATATCATGTTAGTTACATGTGTACTTAGCTTGTGATGTGATAAATATTGCTACGATTCTGGCTGCATGTCTTTGTATTTTTTTCCAGTTGATTTATTTGAGCTTTTGTATGTGTGGGTGCCAATCAGTGGAGCACTATTCTAATTTATGCCTAATTATTGTTTTGTAACTATAATTTTTTTACTTTGATAAGCTAATTTTACGGTTGCGGCAAAGAAATCCTAGAGCTGATTCGCATCATTAGTGATCGAGTTAACATGTTTGAATATTTCCCAATATATCCCATTTGAGGTTACTTCGGAGTGTAAGACATATTTAGCGTGATATAGATATTTTGCATGATTTACTTTTTCAAGGAGTTGATAATGTAGTTTATATGTGAAGATTACATGATTTACTTCTTAAGTAATTCTGAGGATGTAACATTTTTCAGGGTGGAATTTCATTAACCAGTCCTGCTCCAATCGACCTGCAGCTTCAATATCTAGCTGGGCCTTATGGGCGTCGAAGAGGTTGTTGATATTTGTGTAGATGATGCTATCATCGGCAAAAAGTGTTAGAGAGCTATCATGCTATATTTTATATAATCAGCAGTGATGTATGTTGACCACCTTAGTGGGCCCCAAGACAGTACCCCGTGCCCGTGGGACTCCGGAGGTTTATAATTCGTATTTCTAAAACGGTCAAAATGACGTAGACACCATCTCTGTTATGGCATTGATGAACATTCGCATCACGTTTGAAAAAGGGGCATACACCTCTTTTAAAATTGTCTTTATACCCGCAAACAATTTTACACAAAATCATTCAATGGCATATGCATGTGTGCTCTTAAATTACAACATATACATGTGCTGCCTGATGCCGTTCTGAAAGCTGTTTTTCTTCATAGTTTTTGATACAATGGTGCACATGTGGTTAGCGCGTGGCTATGACATTAATTAATGAAAACATCATTTTGAATGATAAGTGATATCATATTATAACGAAAAATCAACTTTTCTGGAATAAAAATCAATATCATATATATATATATATATATATATATATATATATATATATATATATATATATATATATATATATATATATATATATATATATATATATATATAACAAGGTATTCAACTCGAAATCACCCAATACAGGGTGCAACGCTTTGAATAACCAGCCATTACTTCATCAATTTTGCAGCGATTTTCACGATCTCGGTCTTATTCAACGCATAAATGAATTTTCTTTCTGATAATGTACATGACTTGCAATATTTTTACAAATACTGGGTTAACTTTTAAGAAATAACACGATACACAACTCGCGTGATCCACTTGACATCGATCAGACAGGATCTAAGACTGAAATCTTCACGGAGTAAAGGGCATTTTCCCTGCAAGGTTCACGGACCTCGATAACATAATTCAATTAAACGTATGAAAACACATTCTTACCGTGCTTGCCGTTGTATTATGCATCAAAACTAACTTTCCAGCGCCGTTTGAAACCTTTGTTTACATACATTTCATCTAAATGACATTTTAAACACACGAGTGATTTAATTGGTAGGCGAAGGTGTGTCGTCTTTACACCTGAAGATTTCATTCATGAATCCTGTCTGATCGCTGTCAAGTAGGTCATACGAATTGTGTATCGTGTTATTTCTTAAAATTTGACCCAGCATGTGTAGAAATATAACAAGATATATACATTTCCAGAAAGGACATTCATTTCTGCGTTGAATAACACCGGGTTCATGAAAATCGCTGCAAAAATGATGAATTAATGGCTGCTCAAAGCGATACACCGTTTTCGGGTGATTTCGGGTTGAATACCTTGTTATATATATGATAGTGAATTTTTTTTTCTCAGAAAAGTTGATTTTTCGTTATAATATGATTATTTATCATTTAAAATGATGTTTTCACTAATTAATATATAGCCACACGCTAACCACCTGTGCAATGGTGGTACATGACTGTTTGTATAGTCATGATCTTTGAGTGAGCAACAGCAGTTTGTGTACGTTTTTCCAGAGACGTAGATATCTACGTCTTTGATTTTTCGCAATTCCGCTCCATCAAAATCTACGGACTTCATGGACCTGTTATTGTTATAATAATCTATGCGCCGGATTTTCCTGCAAACTATTGTGTTTCATAAGGACAAATTACGTGCACAACATGTTTATGATATACATGTACATTCTAAAGGGGTATAAGCATATACATGTAATGGGCAACAATCTTGTAAATTGAAAATCAGTTTCTGTCAATGGACAGACAAACACTCTGACGTCCAGGGTGAATCCAGTGCATCCCCTGCCCCTAACTTTTTTTTGAGGAAAGGTTGTTTGCTCAATATGATTTTTAAGTCCTTTGCACCAGTATTTCAGTCATAATATGGCGGTAAGTTAAGCCACCTACACAACTGGTTTACGAATACTTTGGGCACACTCTTTTTGGAAGGTAACAAAGTGTTATTAAACAAGGGCTGCTTGTAAAACTTGCATGCCCCCAATATGGGCTGTCAGTTGTAGTGGCAGCCATTGTGTGAATACGTTTTTTTGCACTGTGACCATGACCTTTAACCTAGTGACCTGAAAATCAATAGGTTTCATCTGCGAGTCATGATCAATGTACCTATGAAGTTTCATGATCCTAGGCGTAAGCTTTTTTGAGTTATCCTCCGGAAACCATTTTACTGTGTCAAGTCACCGTGACCTTGACCTTTGATCTGAAAGTCAATAGGGGTCATCTGCAAGTCATGATCAATGTACCAATGAAGTTTCATGATCCTAGGCGTAAGCGTTCTTGAGTTATCATCCGGAAACCATTTTTCTAAGTTGACTCACCGTGACCTTGACCTTTGACCTGAAAATCAATAGGGGTCATCTGTGAGTCATGATCAATGTACCTATGAAGTTTCATGATCCTAGCCATAAGTGTTCTTGAGTTATCATCCAGAAACCATTTAACTATTTCGGGTCACCGTGACCTTGACCTTTGACCTAGTGACCTGAAAATCAATAGGGGTCATCTGCGAGTCATGATCTATGTACCTTTGAAGTTTCATGATCCTAGGCATAAGCGTTCTTGAGTTATCATCCGGAAACCATTTTACTATTTCGGGTCACCGTGACCTTGACCTTTGACCTAGTGACCTGAAGATCAATAGGGGTCATCTGCGAGTCATGATCAATGTACCTATGAAGTTTCATGATCCTAGGCATAAGCGTTCTTGAGTTATCATCCGGAAACCATTTTACTATTTCAGGTCACCGTGACCTTGACCTTTGACCTAGTGACCTCAAAGTCAATATAGGGTTATCTGCGAGTCATGATCAATGTACCTATGAAGTTTCATGATCCTACGCATAAGCGTTCTTGAGTTATCATCCGGAAACCATTTTACTTTTTCCGGTCACCGTGATCTTGACCTTTGACCTAGTGACCTCAAAATCAATAGGGGTCATCTGCGATGCATGATCAATGTACCTATGAAGTTTCATGATCCTAGGCCTAAGCGTTCTTCAGTTATCATCCGAAAACCATCTGGTGGACGGACAGACATATGGACATACTGACGGACCGACATGTGCAAAACAATATACCCCCTCTTCTTCGAAGGGGGGCATAATAATTTCATATATAGTATACATAGTAGTTTAAATGATGTTTGTCTCTCCAGTTAACGAATACATAAATTATGGCATATAAAACATGGATTGTGATAAGGGAAAGCCAGTGAAAAATGCAAATGTGTGAAATATAAATTGTTTTCTTTAATTATCAAACCAATTGACCAATAAGTATATTATATAACATCATAAATAATTTATCAACAAAAAATTAACAAACACAAATAAAGTAGTATGCAATGCCCAAAACCAAATTTCAAAACAACATCTGTATTTTATACATTTTTGAACAATAAAAGATCAATGTTATCAGATTTAAATGTAAATGTAAATACCATTAAAAAAAGGCTAAATTATAAATTATTATTTAGAAGACTACCATTTAAATGTAATTTTGTTTATTTATTAAAATATGATAAAAATAATAAAATATACGGTAACTAGCAAGAACCACAAGTATGCAAACTAAGTTTCAATGCATTGCACACTGGTGAACAGTATTTCCAGACATAATTTAATTATAAAAGAGTTCAGTAAAATAAATAATTTAAACCTCGATCAAAACCAACAACTTGAATTATACATCAAGAAGTGTGGTAGAACTAGAAGTCCAGCAAAAAAGCGCTCATCATTTTTTTGAAAAAACAAAACTCCCGGATTTGAATAAAAAAAAAAAATCAGTGATTTTAAAATATATTAACTGTTTAGCAGTCCCTGGACAAAAACATCACAAGTCATCAAACAATCACTTGTTCAAATACAAATACAGATACATGATTGTATTCCAAGCCGTCTTGATACTTATAAATTATAAAATAAAGTGACAACACAATATTGAAATATATAACATGAAAGTTGAAACAACAATGGCTTTTACTTAATTTTGAACTTTTTACACTCATATTGTAAAAATTGCCCTTGGCAAAGTAAACAGCATTATGTAATTTGTACTTAAGTAAACATCACCCACAATAACATCAGTAAAATCACCCACAATGACATTTGATATAAACACCTCTGAATGGATGTATTATTCAATCACTTTCTGATTTATTCAACAGAATCCGTGCTTAATATCTTGGTAAAGATCATTCCTTTTTTTCAGCATTTCATGAACATCTTTGGTCTTCAGCAAAGATGCCATGGAGAAGAGAGATTTGCCCTCCAAGGAAACTACTGAATCATCATCTGTTTTCAGTGCGTTTATGCAAAATAGCGCCAAAATAAAAGACTGGCTAGGTGTGGCGGCAGCTGGAAACAGGCTGGAGAACCACAAATTTACTTTGGATTTACCATCACTCAAGTCAGGAGCATCACTTAAAATGTTAGCATTTGTCACTCGAGCAAAGTCACTGATCACCTTTCCAAGAAATGGCAGATTTTGTATGTCATCACTGTTAGTGGATTTCTTCAAGTTCTCTTTTAAATCAAAGAAGACTGTCACAAACTGAGTTTCATTACAAAGCTGTACAGGTACAGTGTGCATGAACACATTGGGAGGGATAGATATACACTCCTTAGGCAAATCCTCGTCTGAAATTCCTAAGTGTTTCATTTCTGATGCACTTAGAGAAGTGAACTCACAGTTGCTAAGAATACAGTTTTGTCCTACTGTTACTGGAATAAGAAACTTGCAGTACTCGACAACAGCTGTGCGAGCAACAAAGGAGCTTAGTGGAAGTCGGCTATGCATTACACAACCTAAAGATGTGTCAGACAATCTGAACTTCTTGATTGGTGGAGCTTCATCATCGTGACATCTTTCATTGAGTTTGTCTCCACTCGGCCATTCTGCCCACATATTAAACACATCTTTCCCAAGGCCCAGTTCTTCTTGAAATTCGGCATCACAGCAGAAGTGTTCAATGTATTCTTTGGTTGTACCGATGTGGATGAACTTAGATGCATTCATGACCATTAACACTAATGGGGTTCCTTTCAGAAGCGTGTATATGCAGTCTCTTGTTTCCTTCAGCTTTGGAGTGCAAGCGCTGACGTTTGCCATATTGCTTGTGTACTCATTTGTGGAACCTGGTCCCAGAGCCTGTAAGAAATCCCCATAGGCATCAATTTCCCCTTGGATGGGGCCATTGGATTTGAGAAAGTTCAACATCAATTTTGTTACATCATGGGCAAAGAAAAATGAACTATCGGTGTAAGCAGCCTTTCCCTCAATTTTAATTCCTTCAGCAAAGTTCATATTCTCATTTTCCAAAACTGCGCCATTTTTAATCATTATTTCTATGCTGGGTTTCTGTAATACACGATGGCAGTTACAGCGCTGCAGTGGAATTCTCGGATCTATGAGGTCGACTTTATCAAACACATACACTCCATGTCCGACGCCTACCTCTAATGTTGAAGGATGCGCAAGTGCTGTGAAACCTTCTGAGGCAAACTCAATGCCTTCATGGTTGTTTCCAAGTGTATAAACCAGGAAATCATCGGCGCAAGTCACGAAAATCCCTGGGCACATTTTGGGAATTAATGGACAAAATGTTGCCAGTTTTATATCTAGCATTTCATACATTGAATGTTTGCCCTTAGGTATTGGAGAGAATATTTTTCCCAGTACACTTGCGCTTGGCATCCTCTGGCTTTGCCCACCGGCATGAATAAGTAGCACCCGAAAGTCAAACAGTCTCTCACTGTAGAGGTCATATAGGAACTGAAGACTGACAAATGTTGATCCACCGTTACCTGTAAAAATGCATGTATGCCAAACACCTTTAGTGAAAGTAGACTGATCAAATAAATATTGAATATGCAGGCTAATCAACATCAATAAATGCCCGTATAGTCAGTTGCAGCAGTGTTATCTGGATTAATATAAATATTTATACATGTATATGTATCTGTAACAGTTTGTATAGCTACCAGTTTAGAGCAATTTATCTTGAACTATGTCTTCTCAGGAAACTGACTTAATGAGCCTCTGTTGCAATGCAATTTTTTTCCCTATAATGTAAATGATTTTACAAACAGATTTATTTACAACACATTATAATTATGAATAAAACTTCCTGAATAAAACTTCAGTAGTATGAATCTTCAACCTAGTTTTACCTATTTTTGGACCTGGTGGGTCGGCAGTGACATGTATCGGCACATCAAATGGTAACTCCTCTCTCTCGTATTTGTACTTCAGCTGCTTATCATAGACTGCTTTTTGTTCATCATCCATTGCAGTGAGAACTATCACATCCCAGAATGGTATGCTGAAGTCCTTTTTGTGTTTGCCTGAAAAAGAATTTATTGGACTTTTATATTAAACAATGACCTCAAAAGGAAATAAGAAGTGACTTACAATACCCCTGCGCTGCTTGTAAAGTGTTCACCTTTCACCAGTTTTTTGGTCAACTCGTCCTTACCCGAAATACATAAATGTACAGAAAACAAGCAGGGGTTTTCCTCGCTTCATTGGGAAGAGGCCCTAGCCTATGGATTTTGGGAAGAAAGTGCTCATTTTGCAAACAATTCTCGCTAAAATTACTGCTTTGGGAAATGAAAAAGCTGGTGTAAGTAAGGATTTTTGGGAAAACTGCATGATTTGAAAGAAATTTTCAATTGGGAAGGGGCCTCTGTTATATAAGGCTGAAAACCCCTGACAAGAGCACTGCACAATGGGTGCCAACGCTCGGCTGCGGGTGCAGTTTTGAATAAATGAAAGCTTGTCAGAATTTTCTCCTTTTTTTTTGGAGGTCACACTGTCACAGTGAGATTTGACCTAGTGACCCAAAAATTGGTGTGGCATGGAGAACTCATCAAGGTGCATCTACATATGAAGTTTCAAAGTTGTAGGTGGAATCACTTTGATTTTAGAGCAAATGTAAAGGTTTTAGCACGACGCGGACATTGGGACAGCGGACTTCAGACGGCGGACGACGAGCTGGCTATGACAAAACATCGGGTTTTCTTCGAAAACAGCTGAGCTCAAAATGTAGCGTTGTCAGTTTTAAAGTCTTAATCAAAGAGTTGATGTCTTCTTTCTTTTCTCTTAAAGTGACCTATTCACGTTTTGATAAATTGAAAAAAAAGTTGCAAATTTTCGTTGTAGTTATGATATTATGTATGTATGTATTTATTTTGACCTTGCGGTCAAGGATAACCCATGAAATTGCGAGCACTTATTTCCAATGGGGTCCTTTTGTTTTTGCTGAAGAGAGCATTTGCAAGAAAAGAGTAATACTGAACATTTACCATGCACTTAAATATCCATAATATGCATCTTTTGAAGAAAAACCTGAAATATATAAAGCGTTACAAATGCAAAACAAATTGAAGAATTTTGAGAGTTGTGTTGTTATTGTTATACTTTGTGACATTACCAGGAATGCTTATATCAAGTATAAAACACACCACTCACTGTATGAGCACAGATGGCTGAGTATTTTATGTGCTACACTTAAACTCCAAGGGTGAATGGTTCGAGCCCAGTTGAAGGTTACTTTTTTTTCTTTCTTAAATTGTATTCTTGTTTTTCACTGCAGCGATTAAGTTCCAATCTCTTTATTTATCAATTTAAACCATCCAATGACAAACTTCAATACATGCCAAAATCTGTGAATAGGTCCTTTTAATATTTCCACTTGAAATATCTAAGCATAATTATTATAAGTTGTCTGCTGCTGTGGAAAATATGTTACGTATAAAGCTGGGAAAGTGTTGATGAAAATTGACACTTTTGGTCAATTTTTTTTTCAAGGATAATATTTTTAAAGGTTGTGAAAGGTAAGACAGATGTTATAGACAGAGTATATTAATTAATTGCCTGAAATGATTAAATTTAAATCAAATTATATTTTAATTCATAAATTTTACTCTAATCAGCATATTTTACACAGAAAATGGTGTTTAAGGTGTTATATAGAGTATGTTTACTAATTGCCTAGCATGATTCAATAATATTTAAATTAAACAATTTTAATTTAAAAAGCGTGTTTAAACAGAAAATAATCTAATAATGTCCTTTGTGTCAGTGAATTAGAAAAAATGAATAAGGTGTTGTATTTCAAGGTTGCTTATTAGTACATATAGGTGGACTGAATAGAGCATAGTTTATCATTTATATCCATACATCTGTGCAAGTTAATACATGTGTAAAAGAGAATAAATGTGTTAAAGAGAATACATGTGTAAATTTTGTTGTAATGGAATATGAATGTGCTTTGTGTTCAAAGAAAGTATGCCAAGTGCAAGGGCGAAGAATGCTACAGGTGCAAAAAAGTAAACCTAGAACATGCAAAACAAGTAAAGTACCATTCATTCCACATATACTAAAGATGACATCATTGATGAGAACCTAAGAATTATATTTTCACTTTCATAATTGTCTTCACACAATATTTGTGAAATAAAATGTTACAAAGACAAACAGGGGTTTTTCTGCTATGTAAAAAAGGCTGTAAAACAGACCCGATCCCAAGGCAAACTGACCCAATCCCAAACCAAAATGAAAAAAAATTCTTAATTCACACAAAAACATATTATGTTTTAGAAAGAAGTGACGTATGATTATTCTATATGAATTTTATTTTATAAACATCTCACAAGCAGACAAAGTATATAACTACAATTTATAAGATTTCCCCGAATGGCCAGGAAAAGGCCTGATGTGTCATATTTGTTGATAAAAAAAATCCTGATTTGGCCCATTTGTCGAAAAAAAAATCGCAAATTTGCCAATTTATCGATGAAAAAAATCCCAATTTAATCAAACTCCTAAAACCAAAATGACTAGAAAAAACCCTGACAAAGCAGTAACAAGAGCACCCCATAATGGGTGCCACGCTCGACTACGGGTGCAGTTTTGAATAAATGAAATCTTGTCTGATTTTTTTTTTAAATGACCCTAGTTACCCAAAAATGGGCGTGGCATGTAGAACTCATCAAGGTGCATCTACATATGAATTTTCGAAGTTGAAGGTGGAATCAATTTGATTTTAGAGCCAATGTTCAAAACCTTAACAAAATGTTAAGGTTTTAGCACGACGCGGACAGTGGACGTCGGACAAACGACCAGCTGGCTATGACAATGTCTCGGGTTTTCTCCGAAAACGCCGAGCTAAATATAAGAAGAAACATATAAGAATCTTCTTTCCACCTGTTATATTTAATTTTATCTTCTTTTTTTTCAGAATGATATATTAACCAATGTGCATAGTTAAAACTTATGATAAATGAGTTGTAACTTTATGAACTTTTCCTCCAAATGGTTATTTGGTAAAAGGAAAACACAAAGTCATAGGTTCTTTTTTATGCCCTCGAAGGAGGGCATATAGTGATCGGACCATCCGTCCATCTGTCTGTCCTTCTGTCACACTTTGCATTTAGGTTTCGCGTTAAGGTTTCGAAAAATGCTCATAACTTCTATGTCGCTACAGATAGCAATTTGATATTTGGCATGCATGTGTTTCTCGTGGAGCTGCACATTTTGAGTGGTGAAAGGTCAAGGACAAGGTCATCCTTCAAGGTCAAAGGTCAAATATATGGCTTCAAAGTGGCGCAGAAGGGGGCATTGTGTTTCTGACAAACACATCTCTTGTTACTTATTATTTTGGTATAGTCTAGTGTTATAATATAAATTCAGGAAGACAATGATTCCGATCAGAAGAAGGAAACAATAGACGTCAAATTTATGGAATTTGGCGTTGCAGTACTTCTTCCATATCAGTGACTGCAAGTGATGTTACTCTAGTGTATAAAGATACTTAACAATTTAAATGTATGAATATAGATTAATAATATGAAGTCAACAGATGTTCACCCATCTGTTGATGTTTTAGCTCTGGAACGCAAACTCGTGAAACAATACCGTACATTACACAAAAGACGTAACCACACAAAAAAGGTTACATATGACTATATTAATATTATGATGGGAATCCACCCTGTCACAGAGTGACGTACGATGTTGCTATTCCTGCGCTGTTTTTAATGTTTTTTACAGTTTTTCACAGTTTAAGGGTTTTTTGTCATTGTTTGCATTTCTCAAAAACAGTTCTTTGAAGCCATTTGGGGTGAAAAGTAAAGTCTGAATGCAAGCCTTGTCAAAACAGCATTACTTCAGTACTGCCCGCCATTTAATCTGCTTTATTGCTTCTATAAGATGAGGCAAAGGTCGTGCTGAGGAACTTCAGCTAATAAGGTATTAGTAACGCCAGCGAATGCCCGTGCAAGACCAGATATCCTGGCTATGGAAACTGTAAAAAGTATCTGTGACATGACTGCCGAAACAGCTCAGCACGAAGTACAAGTAATTTGTTTTAAAAATACCGGGAAAAACTGCAAAATAACTGTCCATGATGTTAAAAAAAATGTGTGTGTTAAAGTATTGCTTTGCAAAAGCTGTATTAAACTTTATGGATGTGTTACGTTTGTTTGTGTGCCTAATTGTAAATTTAGTGTCTTGAACTCATAACCAAATGAATAGATTGAATAAAATATGAGCGAGTTGACTACGGTACGATTTGACAAACATAGGTATGATTTGACTACGGTTTCACTTTGTACACCATTAAAAATCCGAAATGAGACCATCCGAATTATATATACCTTAAATACGCTTTAAACAATTTGATGTCTTGCTTTGTAATGCAGTGTATTTAATTTACTGGTTCATTACAATTACTACCTCGTATTCTTGCATAGGAAGAAATAACTTCTGAAAAATATGTCTCCATTGTGTTCGTGTCGTATCAGCAAAGTTTGTCAACAAAACCACGTCAAGCATGAGAACAACAATAAAGCGAAAGAGAAAGGGTTACACGCTTACTGTAAGCAAGTGCAATGTTACACTCCACTAAATGATTTGTTTGTATATGTCCATGATTAAAATGACCTGCAGGGGGCCGTTTCATCAAACATCGTACGACACGTTTAGAATACGATATGAATTTCAAAGAAACATTATTTTAAAAGACCGAAGCATATTTTTGTTTATGAAATTGAATGAAATTGTCTACGCTAGGTTTGTTCACGAGGGGATTCCAAAGAATGCTTTTGTGAGTATAAAAGCAGTAGAGCATACACACGCAGAGGCGGTTCTAGGGGCCATTGAATCTGCCATCGACACTATTGACCCAGGGTGGGATTGGAAGCCGAAACTGATAACAACTGGATCAGATGGAGCAAGCGTTAATTTAGAGAAGAGACAAAGTGTTGCCAAGATGCTCAGGGGCCAGGTGCCCCATTTTTTGCCATGCACCGTGTTAGCCACAGACTTGGACTTGGTGCAATATATGCTATGAGGGAAAAGGATGGACAGATATTCGATGATCTTCAGTCAGTTTTAATGTCCCTACACAAACACTATCATTACAGCCAAAAAGCACTCCGAGAGCTTCAGTTATTGGCTGATGTCATGGACGAAGATATGGTCAAATCAGTCAACATGTCAGGAACAAGATGGATGCCACATCTCAGCCGTTGTTTGGATGTTCTGTTGAGTAAATACACAATCTTTGTTGCACACTTTGAGAACACACTCGAAAGCAGAACAGGATCAGTCGAAGTTCAAGGCAGGGCACATCTAATTTTGAAACACATGAAAGATTATGTACTGATCTTCTACATGCACTTTCTCAAAGACGTTCTGTGTATCTTAAGTGACCTGTCACTGATTTTCAGAAGGACAGTTGTGATTTGCCTGCAGCATCAGAGGCACTTGAAACTGCATGCTTGAGACTTGTGGCTCAACAAAAACCTGCAGTGCTTCATAGATACAGTCACTGAGTAACACATCTACAAGGGAGTCCACTTAAACGCCCCGAGATTGAACCAGGAACAGCTTCGAAACAAGCACGATGCTTTGATCGATCTGGTGATTGACCATATGACCAAAAGAGTTGGTGACATAGAGTCAAACCAGCTATTAAAATGTATGCAGATATTCTACCCTGTCAACATGCCAGACACTGAGGCAGAGAGATCAGTATATGGAGAAGATAGCTTAAACAAATTATGTGACCACTATAACTCAGTTCTGACAAGGATGGGATGTGACATTGATCATGTTAAGAGTGCAGAATGGCCAGCACTGAAGATTCACATGAATCGCCAGTCAGGCAGTGCCACATCAAGTGTGTCAAACTTCTACCACAGATTGTTCACCAACCAGAATCTAAAAGATACTTTTAAAAATATCCTTATGCTGGTTGAATTAATCTTGTGCATACCAGTCTACAGTGCAGTGTGTGAGAGAGGGTTTCCAGGATGGCCAGAGTTAAGACAGATTGGAGGTCTCGCCTGAACATTGACATTCTGAACTAGCTTATGGACATATCAATTGAGGGACCAACGCCCTCAGATTATGATGGAAAAAGGGCCTTGGGGCTGTGGTGGCATGGAGCACAGCGGTCAAGAAGGCCAGAATTTGATGACATTGAATAAATATCACCTGCTCAGCTGTACAGACATCATTTGTTCAAGTGTTGATAAAACAGTGAAATGATTATGATAACGAACAATTTATGTTGTTAAATAGTTTTATTTTATTGTTTTACTCTAGTCTATGCATACAAATAATTGTTTGTTGTTCACTGATTACTTACTGATAAATCCTGATTACAGTTACATGATTAAACAGTTACCCGACACAATTGTGTTTATATGCTATGTCCTTTATGGTCTAGTAGACATCAGATTCGGGCTAGTACATTTTAAGAGGAGCTGGTCCGATGGTCTTGCTGTGAAAAAAGTTAATGTCGAACCCTGCATATATTTGATCATTTTGAAGCATATATAATTGTAAAAATGCAATTAAATGCAGACAAAACTCACAACATGACTTGTTCTTATCATCAAACTAGATTTTGCAGGTATTGGCAACAAATTAAACAATTAAAACTACGACAATTTAAAAAGAAAATCTATACAACCATGATAAGACATGACATTATTGTTTATTATGTATATAATGACCAGAATAGTGTTCAAATATTTTAAAACAGCGAGGTTATTAAATACACAGACCAATATACAACTTTCCACTTTGTTACTTGCATTATCCGCTGAAAGTATTTGTTAGTAAATGTATTTTTAACTGATACTCATCACTTTTAGTGTAAGTCAGGTGCTTGAATTTTTTTCTGATACACTCTGATAAGACTTAATACAATTGTAGTTAGTAAACTAATATATTCATATGTTTTATGATGTCATAAAATAGCATTTTTGTGATACCCTCTGAAAAAACTATTCTAGTAAGTAAACTAGTATGAGCAACGTCATGCCAAAATGGGTCTTATGCCACGTGAAGTCAGCGTAGCTCCAGCCTAGGCTATGCAATGGTGTAGTCTGGTGAGGAGCTACTCTGTCCCCTATCAAATCACGCAAGATTTCATAGTCATATTTATCGACAAGGCAGTTCCTGACCAGACTGTACTGATATGATGGCTGGGCTGGAGCAACTCTGGCCGTATACGGCAGAAGACCCATTTTCGCATTAGGCTTCTCATTTGATAAGCAAAATTTACAAACATTCTGTACTTTTATACCAGTATACAGGACAGTGTATGAAAACAACCTCTAACAAACTTTTATACCCCTGGCATAATGACATCAAGTAATGAGGGGTCATAAAACTGAGATTGCTTGGAGCTATCAGTAAGCAATAAATTCAGTAACAGATATGAACCATCGAAGAGTGGTTTCAACATTTAATGTAAATATCAATTTCAAGACGTCGAATATTAAAATTGTTATTATAAAAAGTTAAACATTCTGGGTACCTACAAAAACTGTAAAAATGATTAAAAATAAAAGAATGAGTATTTGAAAATTAAAAATTAAGCAGCATATTTTGCAACAGAAATGTTTTAAATAATGTAATTTTGTAATGATAACCAATAACTACCACTTAACTTGGAATTATTTTACACATTCAAGGAACTTAAGTACTGTGAACTTTATTGAATACTTAATAGAAGTGTTTCTTGCAAGTAATTGAATATATGTAATCATTTATTAACTATCTCTGTCTTTGCCTGACTTTCTGTTTCCTTTGTGACATTAAAAAAAGAACCTAATACTGCTTCAGTTCCCTATTGACATACATCCTTTCAAACTTTTATACTTTCAATGCTTTTCAAGGAATATAATATGGTGAATAGTCATCGTTTCTGCATTTTGCACTTTAACTCAGTTATTATGTTCCCTCTTCCATTTATACATTTGAACATGTAGATTTACTTGAGCATTTTAGTGAATATTCTTTCTTTCAAGTACCGGTAAAGAAATGAAATTGAAGACTTCAAAATATACAAAACAGAGGGCCATGATGGCCCTGAATCGCTCACCTGACTAACCAAATACAATCCCAACCCAGATTTCATCAAGATAAACATTCACCCCAAATTTCATAAAGATTAGATGAAATCTGTGACCTCTATTGTCTACACAAGGTTTTTCTATTATTTGACCAAGTGACCTAGTTTTTTGACCCCAGGTGACCCAAATACAATCCCAATCCAGATTTCATCAAGATAAACATTCTGATCAAAATTTATAAAGATTGGATGAAAACTGTTTCCTCTATTGTCTACACAAGTTTTTTTTTATTATTTGACCTTGTGACCTAGTTTTTGACCCCAGATGACCCAAATACAATCCCACCCCAGATTTCATCAAGATTAACATTCTGACCAAATTTCATAAAGATTGGATGAAAACTGTGACCTCTATTGTCTATACAAGGTTTTTCTATTATTTGACCTAGTTTTTGACCTAGTGACCTAGTTTTTCACCCCAGATGACCCAAATTCAATCCCAACCCAGATTTCATCAAGATAAACATTTTGACCAAATTTTATAAAGATTTGATGAAAACTGTGACCTCTACTGTCTACACAAACAAATTGTGGACGGTTTTTCTATTATTTGACCTAGTGACCTAGTTTTTAACCTCAGATGACCCAAATACAATTCCAACCCAGATTTCATCAAGATAAACATTCTGACCAAATTTCATAAAGATTGGATGAAAACTGCGACCTCTATTGTCTACACAAGGTTTTTCTACTATTTGACTTAGTTTTTGACCTAGTGACCTAGTTTTTGACCCCAGATGACCTAAATACAATCCCAACCCAGATTTCATCAAGATAGATATTCTGACCAAATTTCATAAAGATTGGATGAAAACTGTGACCTCTACTGTCTTCTCAAGGTTTTTCTATTATTTGACCTAGTTTTTGACCAAGTAACCTAGTTTTTGACCCCAGATGACCGTAATACAATCCCAACCCAGATTTCATCAAGATAAACATTCTGACCAAATTTCATAAAGATTGGATGAAAACTGCGACCTCTATTGTCTACACAAGGTTTTTCTATTAGTTGACCTATAATGTGACCTAGTTTTTGACCTAGTGACCTAGTTTTTGACCCCAGATGACCGAAATACAATCCCAACCCAGATTTTATCAAGATAAACATTCTGACCAAATTTCATAAAGATTGGATGAAAACTGAGACCTCTACTGTCTACACAAACAAATTGTTGAAGGACACACGCACGCACGCACACACGCACATACGGACGCCAGACATCAGTCACATCACACGGTCACATAAGCTCGCCATGTCACTTCGTGACAGGTGAGCAAAAAATAAGTAAATAAGTTCCTTTTAATAGCATACATAGTAAGCTTTATGTATGAAACACATAAAAATCAACATATATATATATATAATTGAATTGATAATTTTGTCAAACATTTGAAACTCAATAGACTTTGTTTACATGTATGTACTTTGTGATAGTTATGGTATTTAAATAGTTATTTCTGTTGATATTTTAAAGTATGAAAGCAATAAAATCAACTTTTTTTCTAGACTAAACAGATTTATGAGACAGATACCATGCCCCAAATCTAGCTCAAACACTTGTGATCCTTTTTTCAGTTAAGCTGATTGGGTTAATATCTTAACAAAATTGAGACTCTTAATTATAAATAATGGAATGCAACATTAGATAATAAAATCATCTATATTGTTTCGTTATGTTTTAAAGAATGAATAATGATATCAAAAGCAAATATTATTGAAATGAACCTAATTATGAAACTTTTTCTATCTATAAACAATTGAAGTATTCCAAGTCTCATAAAACATTAAATGTAAAAAAAAAATTATCAAACAAAAACCAGCAACAACGTTCACATTAATAATCTACTAAACAAAGAAAAACACATAGGCAAATGTAACAAGCCAAGGTACACTATCTACCAAAGCAAAACATTAGAGACAACAAACTTGATCGGTACAATACATTAATACTGAATAGGAATACATTTCACTAAAACATGGCAACAACTGGCAAGCACATGCACATGTAGCTAGATATTACTGCTGTAGTTTAAAAACATGTCATTGAATACAACAACAAAAAATCAAAGAGTATGATTTTTCAAATATGCATCATATCTAAGTATTCTATAATCAACAGTAATACTGTCATCGGCCAAGCTAGCCTGAATTGTAAAAATATTACTTAAGACCATGAAAGTGATACAACCCCCCTATATAAACCAGAACATTTTAGCAGGCCTGGTTCCATATTATTTTTTGCAGGGCTTGAAGGCTTAGGCTTATTTTGATCACTAATATTTGAAAATTGTATTTTGAAGGAAAAGAACTGATGCTCTCTACATAAAACTGCACAGAAACATACACGGATTATTACAAAACAAACATTAAAGCTGTATACATTTCCAGATAGAAATAAGATAAATGCTTCAATATAATGCTGAAATTATCGTCGAGACATTGCAGGTAAAATGAGAACAGATGATTACAAGCATGAGCATGACAAAGTCATTAATGTATGTAAATAATAAGCAAAATATTTACTTTCTGCTAAAACATTCATCCTAAAAATAACCTTTTATCTTGAACAAACTCATTAAAAATATGAACAAACTCATTAAAAATGCAATAATAATGTGTGTTTTAAGTACATGTATTCAAAACAAAAAACACACAATACAATACATAAATCATGCCCATTTTATAGATATAAAGCACAAAAATGCTCCAAACGCAAGAACACACCGTACATATCCACTGCCCCTAAAAGTCCTTTCTATTATATTTATTAATATTATTTCTTTAAAAATGTGGGCATAGAGGTATGATAAACAGAAAAGCAGGTTATTACCATTGTTTTGTAGTACATGTTTATCGGGTCTTTTCAAATAATAATTACAAAGAATAAGGCAGTACCTGTAAAGTTTTATTCTATATATATATGAGCAACGTCATGCTTAAACGGGTTATACGTGGCAAACATAGCTAAAGACCAGCTGAAGCTTTGCACAGTCTGGTAAGAAGCTTTGCTGTCTGCATATGGGACCACACAACCTTGTCTGACTTTATTATAGCCGATTAAGTAGCTTCTGACATAAGACCCATTTCTGCACGACGCGACTCATATCATTACCAAATGTTCCGAAATGGCTATCAAGTGAGTAAACACTGTACCTCATACAGAAATGATAAGTGGATACAGCAGGTTTCGCACGCAACCCCACGCAATGAACGAAAAAAATGCCACTTAATATGAAGCACCATAAAGAACTTTATGTTATGATTATCAAATATGAAAAAAACACCCATTAAGGTCCCTTTTCACCAACAAAGTATTGGAATTCTGACTTTAATAAAGAATATTCTCTATCAATGTCTGCAAAACATGAATTTGAATCTGAAATAGGATGCATCTACATTGTAGTTGCAATATTAGATCCTAGCCAGTGCTCCAGCTATGCCTAAATGGATGGGCACCCTACCTTGCACTTCTGAAGCCCAGCCCTGCGCTTTGGATGACAAACCCTTCCCTTTTATTTATTTTTAAAAACAAGATTACTTTTTTCGACATATTTTAATTTATAAATCTCATATTACATTGATATTAATTAATTCCTCATAACAGACATTTTATTTGCATAGTTTAATAATAATTGAGATGATATATTCTAAGAAATATTAATAATATAAAAATTAATAAGCAACAGGGAGCTTTCTGGATACGACCGCCCACTGGAAAGTGCCTTTTTGACAAAATACTACATGCTCGAAAGTGCCCTTTTGACATTATAACACCCCATGCTCTTTGCAAATCCTAGCTGTAGTACTGCTGGCTATATGGGACCCTCTTTTTACGTATAATTTTATGAAAACAGGCATTGCCAAACACAAATGACAACCAACAAATGCCATACAAAAGTATTTTCAAACATGCTGAACAGTGTGAGCTGTGGATGGCAATACAGTTTTTGGTAAGACGGTCTGTTTGTCCACAATGTGGAATGATGTTTTCTTGGTTGTACACAATGCAGTCACCACACCAATTGTTTCTAACACCATCGACACTGGCACGATTATTATTGGAACAAAGCAGAGGAATACATACTTCGGCCATCCCATACGGCGTGGAGAAAATGACTTGATAGCACCAAAAATGAACAAGAAAAGCATTGTAGCACCCATAAAGGCACATAGAACGTTTACACACCGCCACATCGGCAGCGGAAACAGTGGCACTAGCACAATGTTCGGTACAGTGAATGGCATAAAAACCCACGATAACAACATGAGAGTGATACCACCTTTGTAGCGGTATGGTATAAGTGGGCTGAAGAACACATTGTATATACCCTGTACCCAGCGCTTTCGTTGATGAATATAGTCCATGGCTGAGAATGTGCTTTTCTCCCACATTTCTCCATCTACAAACCCGAACTGATGCCCTTCTTTCCAAGCAGTCAGTGCAAAGAAACAGTCCTCCGCAATGCTTCCTTCCAGACCAAAGTCGTAGGTAATCTGCTTTTCGACTCCAGCGTTTGACACAATAAAGCTTCCCTTCCAGCTGAAGACAGGTCTGTGTAGATACTTCAGGCAGAATCTAATCATACCGTAGTCCATTCCAACTCTAACCAGATCAGCCAGGGTTGTGACCCAGCTGACGATTTCCTCGTTAGCGTACGTTATCACCCCCTGTCCAAATTTATATGTGCCGTCATTGATAAAATTTACAATGCCGATTACTGATGACTCAGTTAAAAGCGTTTCTTCATCCAGATGCACAATCCAGTCATTATCTGTCAGCATGTTAATACCAGGTTCCAAACAGTAGTTCAGGGCTCTTGCTTTGTACAGTGTATGATTCTTGGTCTGGTATTTTGCTGGTACCACAATTTCTCTATGTCTTGGAGACTTTGCTAAGTTCATGACATTGTCAGTGACCACTTCAAGAATATAATTGTCCAAACCAATCCTAGAGCACACTTCAACATTTTTTTCAATATTTTTTTTCACTAAATCAGGAAATGTACCTCTTGTCACAACACGAAAACATATAAATGGGCCAAAAAGCGTTGAAGTCTTCAGTTTTGGTTTGGGTGGGTGAGTATTGTACATCACTAAACCGCAAAAGTTGAAAATCGCCTGTGGAATAGGAATGAAAGTAAGGAACCGTAACAAGTACAGCAACGTGGTTGCCCACTGTCCATACTGGATAAAGGGGTCAAATCCAGCCATTCTGTCCGGTCCTAATCCTCCGGCAAGAATGCTGAAGATAAAAATGATGACCAGAAGCAAAAGTACCGTCAAAACATGGAGAATATGAGAGAATCCCTCCATGTTTGGTTAATTGTAGAGGTGATTAATATGGTCACTGTTAACTGAGATTCTACAGGTATAATGGCAAGATCTGAAAAGAGAAAACAACATTATTAAGATTTATAGATTTAAAAACATGCACATACAAGTTAATCATCAAACACTGCAATCAGCTCATTGCTGACAGAGTACTCTAATTATTTGAAAATGTGTCATTGTTTGTACTATTTAAAAACTCAATTTCAAACAGTTGTAAACAAAAACTAAACAAGAAGTCTTTAGTTTTTTTTCCAGGCTCCAGCGTTTAAATTACAATGTTACACATTCACTTATAATCTTCTACAATGTATGCATGTAGCATGGTTAAAATTTGCAATTAACATGCAAGATGGAATTCATACATGAAAACAATTTTCTACAACAAACCACAAAAATTGAAAATTTCACATTTCAACCACTTTTCTACATTTCAGTTTAACATGTTTTAACAATGCAAGACTTCATCACCCGAGTAAGATTTCATTTTCAACTGACAACCATTCATATTATAATGGATTATGCATCAACTTCCTCATTTGAAACCTGATAAACTTAGGCAATAATACTGAAAAGATTTCCTGCATCTTTCTCATTTTGTAAAAACTTATTACAAACTTATTATAAAATCACTCCTATTTCACTCCTGACATTTACCAATGCTTAAACCTTACAGTTTATCTTCAGATAGAGCTTAGAAATGTGAATGAACTTAAGATAAGACCAGTCTGTTGCTGCTTGACTAAAATCAATTGACCTGGTATTTACGATATCTTCAATGAAAATAACATTTAAGTATCTTTATCACTTATGGTGAAATTATACAGACCTGAAATTATAGAATGCTAACAATGTTTTGCAGTTGCTATGAAAGTTAAAACTTATATTTTTTCATTACTTTTGAAAATATGTAATCATGAAAATTCTATTCGTGTATTCATATATTTGACATGTGATTTATTTCATTTTCGAACACAAACACAGTTCAAAGTTTAATCTTAATTTAAGTGATGCAGTTTTCAGTCCTTGCACTCAAGCACTGTAATAAATTAAGTCAAAATGTAACAGTATATATTTTCTTTAGTGATCATTCAAAGTTAATATATCACAATGGTGGGGCCTAAGTAGTAAATATGTGAGTGAAAAAATTTCAGCACTGTGTGAAATATAACACATTAATCATAACTGCTTTTCTGTTCAATTAGATGATCATATATCTTACACAATTAATAATCTGAGTTAACAAAATCTTCATCTGCTTTTGAAAAAGACCCAATATCTTATGCAAACTGCCTTTTCAAACTAAATTTCTTCTGCTTCGTAATGGTTAATTCTAAATTCTCATACTATTGCCTACATAAATAAATGTATTCATATTAAAATAAAATTTTTGACAGATTCTTAAATACAACTTCAGCCTTAAGGATAAAACAGCTAATGCTAATGAATTTTATACAATTTTTACGTAACCCAAAGAAAAGTTATATTTATTAAAGAATTAAAGGGACGATTGAACTTTACCGGTACGCAACACTTAACATCAAACAGCGTACCCTAACCCTAACCCTTAACACCTAACACATAACAACTAACGCAACACCTTATAATCCTTTTATCCTATATATTTCTTTAGTATCGGGGGCTACCGCCCCCAAACCCCCGCTTTGTCGATAGTGGTAAACAACTGCGTACCGGTAAAGTTCAATCTAGCCGAATTAAAAAAATATTTTAATATAGCACAAATAATAACATACAAGAAACGGTAAAACATCATAATAAGGAACGAAATCTGTTTGTATCCGAAATTCGTAAGTATCCGAAAAGAATGATAGTGATGCTGCTTCAAAATTTAGTTAAGTTACAATCTATACATCAAATTGTGTGGATTCATTTCACAAAGCACATTCAAAACCTAGTTAATAATAGAGTAACATCATGTAAATTGTTACCTTTTTGTAGTGGTTTTGTAATTACTTTTCTTTGGCCCCTCCCACGGACTCTCAGTCAGTCACACTGACTCGGTGACGGTATGACTCAGCTTCATTAATTTAAAGAGCATTAGGAGATGTGATTGTCTGATGATTCATTGTCATTGTAATTATTTTAAGTAGTGCTTATATGGTAATTTTCATACTCTACGAATAGTGTTTTTAAAATAAATTTGTTCGCATAAGTTTTGATGTTTGCATATATGAATTTGAAGATAAAATATAGAACATCTTACCAAGACAAGATATAAACATAGAAGTAATCGATGACTCGGTAACTTCCGCATAAATTCGTGATAGTCCGGTTAAATAGGAGAAATCACTCAGATCGTCTGCAGCAAAGTTGCAAATATTATGTCACACGTGCGACTATGTTTGCTCCTTAAAAACTGTATACATATGAAATTAAATAAACCAGGCCATCCAACATTATATCTTGTTTATGCTAGACTTTCTTTGTTAAATCGTGTGTTATCATTTCCTGTTAATTAAAGGTAGGTCTCCCGCGGTCGATCACACATGAGGTCGGTCTATCTGACACCCGATTTCAACAGCGATAGAGCGATGGTGCGGGAATGTTAGTTGACAGATGCATTCATCGATCTTTGCATAAAGATAAACTGCCCGTAATCGATTATCAGTATCCTGTTAAGAGGCCATTATCTCGCGAATTATCAAGATTGATAACAGTTAGATCATTGCCCCACATGCAGTTTGATGGTTGACTTTTCATAAGAACGTTCGCACATTTCGCACAACAGCCATTTCACTAACAATGGGTCAAGAACCAATTAAGGTTTAAAGACCATTGGTCAATTAAGTCTTATTTTCTCTGGTGTAGCTTCCTTTTATGCACTATAGGGAGGGGCAATGTTTCCAGATGAAAACACACACATCCCAAAACTTGTAATAATACCTAGCTGTGTCGGGTCGTTATTTGTATGAGTATTATTTTCGATTTAAGGTAAATTTTATTGTAAACATAAACCCACACATAGGATAGTATATTATTTGTATGTATTATGTAAAGTCACAGAATACACATTACTGGTCCGCCACGGATAAAAAGGCACCTGGTGAGATGTTAGTAGCGCTTGATTTCAATACAAGCGCGATGGAAGATCCGGACTAAAATTACCCTGAGGTCGTATTCCAGACACATCTTAAGTCATTTCTTAAATATTTTCACTTAATTTCAAAATTTCAATGTTTTGTATTTCTTTACTAAATAAAGACATGCATGTTTTTTTTTGGTATTACTCAAATAAACTTGACACAATGATGTTATTTTGATGTAAATTTTCGATGCCTAACTAGATCTATTGCAGTATGAAATGAAACACTTAAGAAAAATTCCCAATTTAAGGATAGAAATAAAATTTAACTTAAGATGCTTCTGGAATACCACCCCTGATATTAGGCATGTTAGTCTGGGTGCAACTGAAAGTTAAGCGCTTGATTTCAATACAAGCGCGATGAAAGATCCGAACCCTGATAAAAGGCATCCTACAGACTCAGACACGGAAAGGCGTCCTCTTTACGAAAAGAGGTCTACGTGTCATGCATATCCATTCCCACTTGAGTAAAAAATTGGTGTAAATAAATTATAATGTTTCATATGGTAAATGGGTCTTTTCATTTTACAGAGACGTAGATAACGTCTGCGTCTCTGCATTTTAAAATACAAACTAGACCGCTAAGTTTCGTTTGAACATAGAATGTGATTGAACATACATAATAATATGTTTTTAAGGATTGTTTTATGACTCGTAGAAGGATGTTGTTTTCATCTATTGCATAAAATACAAAGATGTTTACTGGAAAATAATAAATGATATTATATTGGCATTGAAAATCGACGGAGCAGTGGTTAAATGGTTTCGAGCGCCGAGAAAGGCTGTCGCTTATATTAAAATATAATGTATGATGACAAGGCGTTAATTACAAGTCACGTGTTTCATCAACCCGACCGACCGTATATTTTGTATGTCGTTCCTATAATAAAATAGCTTTAAGGTTGCGATTGTTTGAATTCGATCGTATTCGATAACTTTGCTGTACAGTCGTAAACATAACTAAAACATGTAAATAGAGATTGGAAAAACTTTCTGCATACAGGAAGGTTTCTTAAAAAGTTAACCAAAACAAGTTTAGCCTTTCCTAATATTTTGGCAATGTGCACATGAGTGGACAAAAATGATATTATTTTTTTGGCCTACGCGAAAAAAATATTTGTTTAAATATGCATAAAGCGTGGATATACTCTTAAATCGGGTTTTCTTGGTTTACCCCAATATACAGTATGCAAATTGTCTACCATAGCGAAATTTTATAGATTTCTTCACGTGTGCCTATATTTGAGCCCAAAGTACGCCCCTACTTTCCGCTATTGATAGAGACAGTAAGACCCGGTGTGTCTTATATAGATCTCATGTTCACATAATTCTTTTATGTTGTTTTTTTTTTCAAAAAAATATTTATGAACATGTCTGTAGTATAAAGTTTGGCAATTTTCCCCCCAAAATACTAGTAATGAAGACAATTACACAGGTAACTAAACATAAGCCGAGCATCCCTATATTGGATGCATCGTTCAACTCTATTAGCCAATTTACCATATTTAGCACGTTGATACATAGGTTTCTTTATAAGTATAATCATTAAGCAACCAGAGTTTTCCCGTCAGTTAGTCTAGAGTAGATTACCAACACACCTTCCATGCTGGTATAACCGCATACCGTCTGCATGCGTCACGTGCACGTAACCAATTATTTGATTGAGCATTTTACGCTCTATATGGTCATTTTCAAGATAACAACCACACTGGCAGATTGATACACACTCTAGATATTTCCATACACATAAAATAGTAAAATTGAACTTTTTATGAATGTCATAAGCGCACATCTTATGATATTTTACAATAAATTCCCATTACCGGAGGTATTGGTACCTGGTTTCAGACTCACATACCGTATAGATGTTTCACGTGCACATGGATAATGATCTTATTAAGCGTGTAGTAAACAGTAAATGGGGGACTATTTATTCGTTAATTATATCACATGTTGTAAGTTGTGTGATTATAGATAAAAAATATTTGTCTTAAATGCGTTTATAACGACAGAGCATTTTAGAAAGTAGACACTTTGCATTATTAAAGATCACGCTAGCTACGGCGCTATGGTGTTTCTCAGACAGGGCTTAGAAATCCCTAGATTAATCTTTATTGCCACCAAAATCTGAAAATATTTGCATAGTGTCACTTTGCTGTGGGTATTTTATTGTATGTAAGCAATGTGGCGATTGTTAGCATTCCTGCTTTGAAACAGTTAACTAAACCATTGCTTTATTCACTACGTTAAAGGGGCCTTTTCACAGATTTTGGCATGTTTTGAAGTTTGTCATTAAATGCTTTATATTGATAAATGTAAACATTAAATTTGAAAAGCTCCAGTAAAAAAATCAAAAATGAAATTTAAAAAAGGAAAAAAAGTAGCCCGCAGCAGGGCTCGAACCAGTGACCCCCGGAATCCTGAAGTAAAAACGCATTAGCCAACTAAGCTATCCTGCCATGCATATTTTATACGTTATATTCGCAATCTTCGCAGTTTCACAAATTTTAACGACAACAACAGAACTCTCCAAATTATTCAATCGTTTCGCGATGCAACGCTTTATAATTTTTAGGGTTTTAAATCGTCAAAAGACGCATATAATGGCTATATTAGACCATGGCAAATGTTCAGTAATACTGTTTCCTCACAAATATCATAACTAAACCGAAAATTTGCGACTCTGAAACAACTGTTTTCAATTTTGTCAATTTACCAAACCGTGAAAAGATCCCTTTAAAGATGAATGATAATGGCAATGTGTGTGTATTGCTAAGTTTATGAGGGCCTTTCGTCCAGAGTCTGCATTGTGTGTGCATTCCGAATGTGTCACAGCACTCCTACCTCATTAATTTATTAGACCCAAGAGCGTTGGAACACGTTTTGGAATCATAGCTGCAATTTTCAGCTTTTTCGTTGTTACTGAACGATTTTCATTTTTGTTGTGATCATCTTTTATCGGGGGTGGGGGAAGCCGGAGTACTCACAGGAAACCCCACCTTTC
Source organism: Dreissena polymorpha (assembly GCF_020536995.1). Lineage (NCBI taxonomy): Eukaryota > Metazoa > Mollusca > Bivalvia > Myida > Dreissenidae > Dreissena > Dreissena polymorpha. Next base: position 57,819,590 of record NC_068358.1, on the reverse strand, counting down.
CGGTATGGTGACCACTAATCAAACTTCGGGGATCGGGAGTAAACATCGCTTTGGAGGGAGCGCAAACCGGACAGCCAGATAATGCCTGATTATGACAGGACTAAATAGGGAGCTCCAAGGTGCAACAAAACCCCCAATATTACCCAAAGTTTGTTTGATTATATGAGCCTTGTTCTGAGAAAACTTGGCTTAAAGCATGTGCGTAAAGTGTCATCCCAGATTAGCATGTGCAGTCCGATATAGAGATGAGGGTGGTGATGAAGATTATGAAGATGAGGATGGAGATGATATAGATGACGATGGTGATGTGGATGATAGAGATGGCGGTGGCGATGAAGATGAAATAGATGACGATGAAGATGACGATGATGATGATAATGATAATAGAGATGAAGATGAAGATGATAGAGATGACGACGGTAATGGAGAATGTGCAGATGACGATGCTGATGAAGACGATAGAGATAACGATGATGATGAAGATGATAGAGATGAGAATGATGATGAAGATGATAGAGATGAGAATGATAATTAATATAATAGAGATGACTATGGTGATGAAGATGATAGAGATGACGATGGTGGTGAAGATCATAGAGATGATGATGGTGATGAAGATGATAGGGATGAGGAAGAAGATGATGATGATATAGATGGCGATGATTATGAAGATGGTAGAGATAACAATGATGATGAAGATAATAGAGATGACGATAGGGCTAAAGATGATAGAACTAACGATGTTGATGAAGATGATAGAGATGACGATAGTGATGAAGTTGACAGAAGAAACGATGATAGAGATGGTGATGAAGATGATAGAGATGAGGATGGTGTTTACGAGGACTGAACTTGAGATGAAAATAATAATTATAACGAAGTCGATAACATAATTGAAAATGCTGACATTGATGACAATCAATATACTGTATTGGACTTGAATTCAAAAATACAATAAAGTCGATGGTGGTACGAAACAACAAGTGATAGCTATATTTTATTTTGCATTGGACACTATTAATATATATTACATTATTAACATACTTATTTATTTTTTGTAATAATACTTTCTTCCTTGTTTATTTGTTTTCAGAAATTACATAAAAGAAAAATATATGTATTATACTTGAGATTCATAGAGCGTTGTTGGTATGTAATTCTGTGATAATACCTATATCATATTCATTGAGGTAGGAAACCGCACTGTTAGGAAAACGGTGGCACGCCAACTTGGGAAATCTACATTCAGATCCGGATGGGCAGTCCATCCCGGGGTCCGACAACAGTAGCACGAAACTCCACAAGCTTTAATACGTTATCGTATGCGTTCGTTTTGTAGACTTAAATAAATGAAATCGTTCATTTTGCAAGTGGGGATTACCCATATTTTATAAATTGTTACACACCAAGTGGTACATTATTGAAATCATAACACTTACGATTGATTATAAATCAATATAATATTGATTGTAAACCTCTATTAACGTAGATTTGAATATGGGTCAAGATGAGTCATGTCATCTACGTAAATGTTAAAATCAACCATATGTTTATACATGAGTCAAAGTTTTTGCATGAATACATAATTCGCGCATATCAGTTACAAGTTTTTGCCACACCTGAGACTGCATAATGAAAGGTCCAGAAATGCGACCCACCACTTCTTTCTAATTAAACTTTCCAGAGACTCACGAAAGTAGACAGAATTTTAAAGCAGAGCTATATTTTTCAGCGATGTATTTTGTTTTTGGAAAGATATTTAATTATGGTTTATTTTTAGAAGCGATGAGAAACGGAGGAAGGCGCTGTAGTTACCACCTTAATTATTCAACACGCGATACACAATTCCGTGGCTTATCACAGTTTATGATTTTTTTCTACATTTGTCATTGAAATCAAACGCACTGAAGTGTAAACGCGTGTAACAGCCAATAGTGTACTTGTCCACCTAGCCACAGACATACAAATCTTTATATTCTATATTTAAGTACCTAAATTACTTCTTATTAAGGGAGTACTAAAACAATAGTGGAACAATATATGTAGAAATGGTGTTATATAATAATAACCGATTCAACATTCCTATTTACAATTATACCGTGGACATTTTGCAGTCTGGCGATCATATTCTTTATGGTATTAGTTTGATGACGTTGTGCTTTATAAATGTTTAACGAAGTGCATACGTAAGTTTTAATCAGATGTTTGGTTAATCGGTTTTGTGATACGATTAGCAGAATTTAATTCAAGTAAATAACTTCCGTTTTCGATTTAGAAAGAGGAGTGATTGGGGACATCAATTTTGAGTCCACAAACGGGAATCATGTCAACCAGTAGGAAAGATTTTTTGGTTGTCGCTGCCATAGACTTTGGAACGGCATATTCTGGCTATGCATTTTCGTCGATTCAAGAATTTAAGTCAGAGCCGCTGAAGGTATGATTTGCTTCGAATATTTGTTTTCTTATACACGTTTTTTGTGTGTTAAATATTTTAAACGCATTCATTTAAAACAATAACAGTACTTATTCGACTATCTTTCAAAATTACCCAATGTTTATTTTGTGATCTGTACCCTCCTAGCTTGTGATTAATATTTGTTTCCATTTTTAGCTTTGCCTTTGTCTTGTATTTGCGAAGTCATGTGTATTATTTACGTAATCAATCTTGCATTAGTTTTTTTTTGAGACATGTCGCGCGTGTGAAATTTGTTCCGTTTTGTTTGAGCCCCATCTTCTATTATATATTGGACATGATTTTTTGTCTGGTTAGAGCTTGGTTATCAGTATTGTTTGAGATTTGCCATCCATCCTATTTAAGCTGTTTCATCCTTTGTGGTTTAGCTTGATTGTTCGTATAGCGTAAGTATTAATGCTGTTTTAGGTTTATTATCCGTCTTTTGAGAGTTTTGTCTTATTTATGTATTTGGTCCTGCTCTATCTATCACACTATCTATCTATCTATCTGTCTGTCTGTCTGTCTGTCTGTCTGTCTGTCTGTCTGTCTGTCTGTCTGTCTGTCTGTCTGTCTGTCTGTCTGTCTGTCTGTCTGTCTGTCAGTCAGTCTGTCTGTCTGTCTGTCTGTCTGTCTGTCTGTCTGTCTGTCTGTCTGTCTGTCTGTCTGTCTGTCTGTCTGTCTGTCTGTCTGTCTGTCTGTCTGTCTGTCTGTCTGTCTGTCTGTCTGTCTGTCTGTCTGTCTGTCTGTCTGTCTGTCTGTCTGTCTGTCTGTCTGTCTGTCTGTCTGTCTGTCTGTGTGTCTGTCTGTCTGTCTGTTTGTCTGTCCGCCCGCCCGCCCACCTGCCCGCCCGACCGCCCGCCCGCCCGCCCGCCCGCCCGCCCGTCCTGTCCGTTCGTCCGTCCGTCCGTCCGTCCGTCCGTCCATCCATCCATCCATCCATCCATCCATCCATCCATCCATCCATCCATCCATCCATCCATCCATCCATCCATCCATCCATCCATCCATCCATCCATCCATCCATCCATCCATCCATCCATCCATCCATCCATCCATCCATCCATCCATCCATCCATCCATCCATCCATCCATCATCCATCCATCCATCCATCCATCCATCCATCCATCCATCCATCCATCCATCCATCCATCCATCCATCCATCCATCCATCCATCCATCCATCTATCTATCTGTTCTTGTTGAATTTAGTCGTCCACTTGTTTCAGCACAGCCCTTTTGTATTATATAAGCAATAACCAATTCTCTGTAATCTGTATCGTTCCGATGATTTGTTCGTCTCATTTCGTCGGAGATGTGTTCACCGGTGTTGGTTACAATATTGTTTGTCACATCACCTGGTCAATAAGCTGTATATAAATATGAACACAGTGAAATTTGAACTGCATTAATACTTAAGAAACTTTATTCATTAGATATCAGCGAATACTTGGATTGGTGGAAGTTTGATGTCCCAGAAGACTTCAACATGCGTCCTGTTTGATAAAGACAAGACTTTTAATTTTAAAAAGTTTGGTTTTGATGCCGAAGATGCGTATGCGGACTTTGCTATGGACGACAATCACAAAGATTACTACTACTACAGACGTTTTAAAATGGAGCTTTTCAACAAACTGGTAAGGTGACAAAACTAACCATCGCATTGTGCGTTTAAATGAAATGATTGTTTATAAATATTGTGTTTATCATTTTTTAAATACTTCATATCCCAACCAAGTCTTCTATTTGCTTCCACGTTTAGAAACTCAAGCGACGATTCATGCTTGAAGACGTTTTTTTTGTAAAAGATGCTGGCAATGGACGTATTTTCGGCATGTATTAAGTTTCTCAAGGATGACTGCATCGGGAAAATTCGGTTACAACTGCCCGAAATTCGTGACACTGATATCCGATGGGTTCTAACAGTGCCAGCGATCTGGAACGTTTCGAAACAGTTCATGCGAGAATCCGCTGCTAAGGTACATTGTTTCCAATATTAACAAAGTGAAACATATGATGTAGAAACAGAAAAAACCCCACTATAGCATGTTATCCTTTCGGAATGGAATGGTAATTAACCAATTTTGCCAAACCGTGAGATGCAAAACAGATGCGCTATGCGAGAGACACAAATGCACAACAAACACACACAAAAAAGGAATCAGCACCGAAGAATTTGTTTGTGAAACCGATATGTTTAACTCCAAAGCTCACATCTTGCCCGTATCGATTTACTTAGATGGCACATTTCCACAAAAGAGAACACGGAAAAACATGCAATTGATGGTTTTTAACTGGTTTCAGGAGCTCTTTACATCAATCCAACACATGTACCGAACTATGATCAATCGCGATGAATAAATAATACATATTCTCAAACGAACTTAAACAAGATATAATATGACAGTAGCCTGAAAATCTTAATGAACATTAAACGGAGTCACAACTGTCTTCAAATAGCGATATTTTTTTTTCAGGCTGGCATACCCAACGAGAGTCTCCTGATCGCCCTAGAACCGGAGGCTGCATCGCTATGCTGTCGTCATTCTCCAATGACTTCATTGAAAGGTTCACAGAAGTTTTATGCCATTTCAGCCGGGAACAAAGTACCTTATATTTGACGCGGGCGGTACTAGTATGTAATAACGTGTTTCTACTTGATTTAAACATGGCAAGGAAAACATTAATGGATCGGAAACATTAAGGCTAAGAATCGATGAACAAGAGTAATTGTCAATTGTGTGATGTACAACTTGTTTGCTTTACATCAATACTATAAATCATGCACACACAAACGTCGTGGATAATAAAATGCTTTGTTTTATTCTTTTTATATAAGATATAAGATATATTTATTTTCACTTTCAAGGTGGTACCATAGATATAACCGTACACGAGGTGATGCCAGGAGGAGGCTTTAAAGTGTAACGGAGGAGACTGGGGTGGGACGTTCGTTGACAGAGCCTTTAGGTTTGTTTTCAATGACGCCCAGTAACAATGAACTACCTTTGATTTCATTTTCGTGTCATTTACTGTGGTAAGTATACTGCAACAAAAAGATACGAGTAAAACATGTTCTTTTTTTCAGAAATCTTCTTGCTGAAATTGTTGGAAATGACATTATGACTGGAATTTAAACTTCAAAAACGTCTGATTACATAGATATATTTCGTGATTTCGAGGTTATCAAAAGAAAATTTGCCGTTTCCATGTCGGAAAGAGTAACTTTTAAAGTACCGGCTGCATTGAACGAAATTTTCAAAGCAAAGTATGGAAAGGATATCAAAGATCACTTACCTTCCCTGGCGAAGTATAAAGACAAAATAACATGGCTTACGGACAAGATTCGAATCGAAGCTGACGTAGCCAAATGTCTTTTCAAAGATGCTTGCGACCAAGCATCGAAGCATCTAGCTTCATTATATCTGAAGGATGAAGTCAAAGGTATTGACACGGTACTGATGGTTGGCGGATTTTCTGAGTCACCAATGCTTCAAAAGAGAATTCAGGAGTCAGTGCCGCAAGACAAGAAATGTACGATTCCAAAGGATCTGGGTCAAGCAGTGCTTAAAGGCGCCGTTATATTCGGCCACAACCCTTTAATTATTGAAGCACGCTGAGCACGATATACATACGGGGTGAAAACATCGGTCGCGTTTGAAGAAGGCACGCATCCGGATTCAAAACGGACAACGAGCGACGACGGTGAAGACTACTGTACTGACATTTTCAACGAGCACGTAACGATCGGACAAGAGCTGGTTTTAGGAAAATCAAACATGGACCAAGAATATTCTCCTTTAAACAAAGATCAGGAACGAATGACTTTTGCGTTTTACGCGTCTACTGATCCCAACCCAGCTTTTGTCACGGACGCAAACTGCACAGAGTTTGGCCAGTTAACGGTAGACCTGACGGATTCTGATGATGACCGAGCATTTAGTGTCACAATGATATTTGGTGACACGGAGCTTCATGCCGAAGCTGTTGAGATGGCAATTGGTATGAAGACAAAGTGCGTGCTTAACTTTTTGGGATAAAGCACGAATTAGATATTTAAGCAGAAAGATGCTATCGGCATGTAATAATGAACATCGTGGCTTTCATTCGTCTTTACGTTGTGTATATTTATATTTAATGTCAATTTATAATGATTATTTTGCTTATTTTATGCTGACAGCAGTTTTTTTAATTATATTATTGTTACACTTAAATTGATGTTTCTAATGTGAACATATGTATTTTGTTCTGTTATTGCAGTAATTCAAATTATGCAAATTAATATATTTCTATTTTATTATTACAATGTGTATTGTTCTATTGTTATAAGAGCAGTATTTATATTAAAGTGTCTTTTTTAAACTCTTCGGAAGAAACAAGAACTCTACAACACACAAGTCCAATAACCAGGTAGCTAAAAGATTATGCAGTCTTGTTTTATACGTCAAAATAAAATGCCAACCTTAGTTTTTATTTGTATAAGCGTGCAGGTTTAGTTGTGAAACAGAAATGTATTGTTATATAAAGCTTTCTTAATCAAAAGTTAGTTAAAAAATATATATTACGATGGCATGTAAAGCCTTTAGGCGTACCTGTTTCATATATTTCTTATCTTGTGGCATAAGATGTATACGCGGCTTTTAAAATATAAACACAATAAGATATTACACTGATAGTTCAGTTATTTTATTTATTTCATATATCTCATGGTATTTACTGAACACGTTTATTACATATTTGTAGGTGAATTTTATCTTGTAACTTCGCTTTATGCTTGGTTTAGTTGATGGTATTTCTTAATACTGATATCACTGAAAATTAAATCAATAATAACGTGAATTTTAACATATTTTTTCATTGAATGACATTATATGGAACAGACCTTCTTTTGGAGGTATTTTACGTCCGCAAGCGACCCTTCTTTAAATACCGACTTAAACGAAAGATAGAGACAGCACATAGTATATAATCATCAAATGCACTGATGATGAATTATGACGAAACATAAGGTTGATCGCTCTAAACTTTGCAATCTTTGTAAAGTACCACTCATTTTGTCAATTTATCTTTTGCTTTGAGCATAATGTGCTTAGGGAGTTATCTTACTTTGTAAGTGCAAATTTAGTATGAATTCTGTAAACAATGAAATAATGAAGCTATATTATTTAATGTATGTAATGAAGGTATAGTATTTTATTCATTTAGTATGAATCCCAAATAAAATAAAACATCTAGAAATTTATTGTTATCTGTAAAGTCAAATGTCGATCATACTTTCGATTTCAAATCGGAATACGAATATTTGACCCAAACAATAAAGTGTTTTTTTTAAATAATTTTACTTCCTCTTTCGATTTACAAACAGAAAATCGAAAGAAAACAGTTTAGTGCGAGAAATGTCAACTCTTAACCAAAACTTTTTGCTTGTCGCTGCAATCGACTTTGGTACGGCGTATTCAGGTTACGCATTTTCCTCAAAAGAGGATTTCAAGACTGACCCTTTGAAGGTATGCTGCTCGCATGTTTTTTTTTAACAAACCTGACCATTTTCATATTTATGTTCATGAAATGTTATTAATAACATGATTACATAAGTAAAAGAGATAGGAAACAAAATGATTTTTTTTAAATGTATAACGCTTATTGTACTAAACAGTAATGACATTCGATCTTTTGTTAAATAATTTATGAAAGGGGCCTTTTCACGTTTTGGAAAATTAACAACATTAAAAAAATGTTTCAGATTCGCATATTTTCGTTTTAGTTATGATATTTGTGAGGAAACGGTATTACTGAACATTTACCATGCTCTGAACTATCCATTATATGCATCTTTTTACTATTTACAAACCTGAAAATTATAAAGCGTTGCAACGCGAAACGATTAAATAATTTAAAGAGTTCTGTTGCTGTCGTTGCTTTTTGTACTTCGAGGATTACTTATATAAAGTATAAAATTCATCACTTATGGTAAGAGCACGTATGGCCGAGTAAGCGATAGACTTTTACTCCAGGTCTCAGTGGTTCGAGCCCAGTTGAATGTTACTTATTTTCTTTCTTTCTTTATTTTTTTACTTTAGCTTTTTAGATCCAATGTTAACATTTATCAATATTAAAATATGACAAATTCAAAACATGCCAAAATCTGTGAAAAGGCCCCTTTAAAGTTTTGCATGCAGTGTGAACGGAAAAATTAACAGCAAAGTAGTTTGAGTGACATTTTATTTTTTAAACCTATTGATTTAAGCTCGATTGCCTAACGATTATTGGAACGCCCCCGAGTCCGTAGAACCAGTATTTAGTATATTTTTAGGAAATTTAAATAACGCTCTCACAGTGAGGGTCGAACCCGCGACCTCTCGCTTGTTATGTGGTCAGCGTACCCATAGCGCCACGGCGACCTGAATATTTTTTGACCATATTTTTTATTATTTAGTGTAAGGGAGATAACCATGGTATTCAACATAGCAATAAGTTTATCATTCTTTATGTCATCAGTTTATTTACCAAATCTCACAACCGATTAAAAATAATAGCATGGATTGCATTAAAATTTGAATATGCGATTGTCATCTTTTAACAGTTTACATCAAATCAACACATCAAATCAACACATCAAATCAGCACATCAAATCAAATCACAAACAAACAAACTGTTTGGATAAACACCTTTTGATTTTTAGCAATTTTTGCAAATTTTGGAATTTTAGGTTGTCTGTTTCCAACACTAAAAATCCAAGCTATTGTGATAAATAGATGGTACATTGTTATTAAGGGGATTGATATTCTTAAAACTCTTTTAGATATCAGCAAATACGTGGATTGGTGGCACACTGATGTCCTTAAAGACCTCTACATGCGTCTTGTTTGATAAAGAAAAGAAGTTTTACAAATTTGGTTACGATGCGGAAGATGCTTATGCGAATTTGGCGCTGGACGACAAACATAATGACTACTTCTACTTCAGACGCTTTAAAATGGAGCTTTTCAACAAGCTGGTAGGATTAAAATTTACAATTTTCGACTTGCATTTATCGATTTATTTACGTTGGCATTCTTGACAAATTATTTTTGCGCAAAGCGTTTCAATCAGTTCATTAAGTTTTAATGCACACACTTATTTAAAGTGGGTCAGTTTTTTGCTTCTAACTGAACGCAAATTGTATGTACCGGTATATATTCCCGGTCCCGGTATGTCTTTATTTTATGCGCATTGCAGAAACTTAAACGACGATTCATGCTAGAAGATGTAATGGGAAAAAAGATGTTGGCAATGGATGTGTTTTCCGCGTGCATTAAGTTCCTAAAGGACGATCTTATGACGAAGGTTTGTCTGCAACTGCCCGACGCTGATGAAACTGATATTCGCTGGGTTCTCACCGTGCCTGCGATCTGGAACGACGTTTCGAAACAGTTCATGCGAGAAGCCGCTGAGAAGGTACGTCATGTTACACTGCCGTCTGTCTTGATTGACAAGTTGAGTTAGTTTTTCAAACAAAACCATAGCAATTTGGAATTAAGTGTGTTAAATACAATTTTTATCCAGTCTTGGAAAACGTGAATGGCATTTCATGACTTTTTATAGCAATTTTTGCCAGACGCGATTAATTAAATACGACCTTTTTGTAAGAACTACGTGTGTTTACAAATAAAGAGACACATGTTTATTAAGTGTGACCGATACTTATCCAGATTCTTTTAACGAGACGTTTGATCAAACTTGAACACAACTTTAATTACATTAATACTTTACTATCCATGTCATCATTGTTAATCGCTTTATTCCATAAAGGCTTAACTTTTATTACCTTAATGTAGTTAACATAATATTAATGTAGTAAAGTTATATAATATACAATCATCTAAGGGCGATGCCTAGTTATTTTCGTTTAATTTGGCATTGTAAATATGGATGTTTTGTCTGCAAAATACCATATTGTGCTGTTTTATACGAGTTTCCAATTTCAAACAATACCGTTAAACGACTTCATCATTTGTTATGCGAATTGTTCCTATATAAACAGGCTGGTATAGCCAATGAAAGCCTTCTAATGGCTCTGGAACCAGAGGCTGCTTCGCTATGCTGCCGTTATTCATCGATGACGTCATTGAAAGGTTCACAGAAGTTTATGCCATTTCAGCCGGGAACAAAATACTTGATTTTCGATGCGGGCGGTGAGTGTATGAAATAACATTTTACGTTTAATAAAAGTTAAAGAACACACGCGATTATATTTTTAGAAACGTAATTACATGTAATTATACATTTATTAAATTGCAAACAAAGCTTAATACTACATGTTTGCAACATCGCAATGGCCAATCGTAGCTGAAAAATATGTTATAATTTATTAAAATCCTTTAGTATCAAAGCAAAATACATTGCTTACATGAAAGCAGCATTGGTTGCGCCCATTACATGTTGACATAATTCTAAATTAACGCAATCTTATCTAGGTAAAATCGTATTACCGGTAACATAAATTTGTCAATTTCAAGGCGGCACCGTTGATATAACTGTACATGAGGTGTTGCAAGGAGGAGGTCTAAAGGAGTTGTACGCAGCAAATGGCGGTGACTGGGGTGGAACATACGTCGACAGAGCCTTCAGGTATAAAAAAACGTCTACTGTGGCATACTTTTTACTTTTTATGAGTGTGGCATTTCATTAAAGGTTGACTTTGCTCATGTTATGTTTGCAGGGTTCTTCTTGCTGACATCGTTGGCAATGACATAATTACAGAGTTAGAAACAACTCACACGTCTGACTACATCGATATTTTTAGGGAATTTGAGACAATGAAAAGAAAATTCTCCGTGTCCATGGCTGACAAAATAACATTTAAAGTCCCAATTGCTTTAAATGACCTGTTTAAAGCTAAACACGGCAAAGATATAAAAGAACATTTGCGTTCTTTGCCGAAGTTCCAGGACAAAATAACATGGATCAGCGACAAGCTGCGAATGGATGCCGAGGTTGCAAAAGGTTTATTTAAAGAGGCATGTACAAGCGCTGCGTCGCACCTGGAAGCTTTGTTTATGAGAGCTGAAGTGAAGGACGTGGACACGGTTTTGATGGTTGGGGGCTTCTCTGAATCGCCGATGCTTCAGAAATACGTGCAAGACGCCGTTCCTTCAAGCAAAAAATTCATCATACCAAACGAAGCAGGATTAGCAGTTCTTAAAGGCGCTGTAATATTCGGACACAGTCCTTTGGTCATCAAAGAGCGCCGCTCGAGATATACGTATGGAGTACGGTCATCAATTCCATTTCAAGTTGGGAAACACCCAGAATCGAAGAAGTTCAGAAGTGACGACGGCAATGACTACTGTTCGGACATTTTTGATGTCCATGTTAAGATTGGGCAAGAATTGGTTGTAGGAGATACAAACGTTGTGGAAAAATATACACCAGTCAAGACAAAGCAACAACAGATGACGTTCAGGTTCTACGCTTCAACGGATCGTGACCCAACTTTCACTACGGACGGAAATTGCACCGACATTGGTCAGCTGACCGTTGATCTTGCTGGCTCAGGCACTGATCGCTCTGTCAGTGTTAAGATGATTTTTGGAGACACGGAATTGCACGTGGAAGCTGTTGAAACCGCGACCGGCAAACGGTCAGAATGTTCCCTTAATTTTCTCGTATAAATTGATCACTGACACTAAATTTGTCAGAAACATGTTCTTGCATGTGCACGCGCATGAAACTGTTTGTTATGTTATATTTAAACTGCTATGTCAGTAGCAACTTTTAGATTATGTAACGTGTATTCAATGATCGTTAGCGTACTCAGTATATCTTGATAATTTGAATGCCATTTATATTTTTTCAATAATTCAATTGGTCAGACAAAACAAATTACCCGTTCTTGCATATGATAATATAATGTTATGCAATATATGCAGGTGTTTTTAATCCGATCGACATTAAAATGATTATTGATATGTTACTTTATGGTTAAACAGTCCTTTTAGTAAAATATTTAAGCTTGCTATTTCCTAAAAATAGAATTATCAGTCAAAATTACAACCATGGGTCTCGCCTGACTGTATTTTCGACTTTTTGTATTTGTTTTATTTTATCAATAAATCTTTTATTTCATAAAATTAAAAAACTTATGTTTTTGATTGCATAGACATATTTTTTTAATCAAAATATAAAAAAGATACACAGATGATTTACGATTGCGTGTTTATTAATGTGTAAACTTGTTTCAATTGTTTTTCAAATACAATTGTGTCAATTTTTCCATTCATGTTATTTTGTTTGTATCATATTTGTTTATATACACTTCATGGTTTAAAAAAAGACTATATAAAACTCACATATCGCGAGTACATAAAACGCAAATCTACCAGAACTCTCATCGTTTCTGGGAGTATAAGACCGGTACTTAGAATTTTAAGTCTGCAGTGATCATTTTACTATAGCTAAGCTCTATTGAAATTATAAGGTTTGATTATTTCAATATGGCTTGGTTCCAACTTTTTTGGGACAGTTTTATTATAATGTTGTAGCAATTGGTACATAACTTCATCGTAAGTTAAAAATTTGATTTATTAAACAATAGAAAACAAATGACTTTTAAAACAAAAAATATATACATAAACTACAGCAATACAAAAATCAAAGCGTTAATTTAGAAGTGAGCGATATCTTTCTGATCCTATGCCGTTATATTAATGACACGAAATTCAATCAAATTTTGCGCATTTAATAAATTCTGAGTAAAAACTATAAAATAACAATAGATGTTTAAGATCGTTTTATCATTTATTTTTAGGTGAAATACTCATACTCGTGTCAATATGTTTTATATGAACACTTGTGCAATAATTCTTTTTGTCTTTCACTGACATCAAGAAATAGCCCCTTTACGATTAGTTTGATTCATTTTTCACTGTAAATGACCAATTGCGCTTCAATTTGACAAATGACACAGGCAATGCCAAAAACGGTGTCGGTGCAAAACATATTTTTAGGGGGTTGGCCGATTTTGGGCACAAACATTTGCACCTGTCCTTGATTTATTCACAAAACACATAAGTGTAAATAGAATCGCATAACCCTAAAACCAATATTGCGAATAGTCGTACAGCAATTGGTAATCAAACAGATTTTGGTATTGTTCGCCTATGGACTTTCACTTGAATTCGTCAATAAAAAAAGTGAAAAATATATTAATGCCAATATTATTCATTTTTTTTCCTTGCAATCAGGTAGAGTGCAGTTTGCTTGAACATATTGAATGGTGTATGACGTAGAAGAACAAACTTGCTTCCTGTTTGATTATATATCATATATAAGGAAAAAATTGTTAAACCAACTAAGCAAGCAAGCAGATGAAAAGTCGAACAAATAAAATGAAACAAGTTAAAAATATATTACGTACGCAGAGAAAAGCGGATGATAGTCATATAATTTATTAATTATTTAAGTTCTGAAATGCTAAGAACAATCAAAGAAAGTAACTCCAACAAATTCCATGGTATTTAAAGAAAATCTACATTATGATTACTTTTAAATATGTTATTACCTTGAGTATTAAAAAGATACTTCCATGTACATGTCTATTTAACTTTTTGGTTTTGTGAATGAAATCAGCAATTTATCACATGTTATAATGAACATGGGGAAAAGAGTTAAAAAAGTAGAGCCGCTTATTTTAAACGATACATCTGATTGATTTTCATTATATTTATTTTAAAAGTTTGATTTACATTATATTTATTGTAAAAGTTTACTCATATTATTGTGTACCTACACACTGTCATTTACTTTCGTTGTTTTGATTAAGGGAAAGAAATGCAACTTGATATATTTATATATATATTTATATATTAATGCGTGTTACTCAAATAAACATGTAAATGACTATCTAGATAACTGAATGATAAATACTGTGGTTATGAAACGTATACTGATTGAAACGATTCCTCGTATACCGAAACTACAAAACACCGGATCGTTATCCTTTATTACTTCCTCTTTCGATTTAAAATAAAGAAATATTAAAGGCGTTCAGAAGGAAGCATTTTGTATTTTTATGAATAATAAGTCATTCAAGAGAGAAATATAATGTCGAAATTAAAGGACGATTTTCTTCTTGTCGCCGCAATTGACTTTGGCACAGCATTTTCCGGATATGCTTTTTCTACAAAAGAAGATTTTAAGGCAAACCCACTCCAGGTAGGTATTTACTTTTAACCAATGTCTCTCATATATTATTATCTAAACAAGTATTTATTCGGGTAAAATGCAAAAGCTATTTTGCATAAGTCACCGCGTTAATTACAACACAGGGTTGATGAACACAATGCCGATCAATTTAAAAGAAAAAAGGTTGAGAACGAAACCTGGACATGTTTAAACATGTTGGATACATTTGCTACCTTCAATATGTGTATACATGCTATTCTGTTATATTCAATCATGACAATATTAAACATTTCTTATTATGTACAAATTGGTATGCCAAATGTTTAAGTAACAAATCATGATTCGATGTAAGGAATATGTATAGAACGTTGTGTTATGTAACCTTTTGGTCAGATTTCACTGCAACCGACAGTTTCTTACAGATTTCACGTATGTTTTTGATTTATTTTAGTTGTGCGTCACAATGATCACTTTTCCATCATATACTTGTGGTTGGTTACTAACATGCAGAACTTGCTTGGGATTCTATTCACGGCAAGGCGAATCAATGCCTTTGTAACTAAAAAACACAAAATCGTTCAGACAAACAACTTCAGTTTGTAATGATGTGTTGCTCTGCAATAGTATGTGTAGGCAGCGTACATGCAGATCAAGCATAGTATTGCATTTTGGACCACCTGAGTCAAGTTTCAGGTCGCTGTCACTAAAACAGAAATACTGTTGCCGCTAAAGAACTTTAATTAGGACAGAAGTATTGCGCTTATTGTTCGCATGACGTTTTGTATCATCCATATGGTCGCGTTCCTTGAATTATCATTTTGGAACAGTCAAAATGTTTTCCATTATTGTCGTTGTTACTTGTTTCCGTACAAGATTTACTTTTCGAAAATGTTAATGACAATGAAATGATATTTACTGATTAATTGCAGTTAAAGGCATCGTCGACTAATTCTTGTATTGAACAAGTGAATGGGTTAACTTGCTCCAACTTGATTCTAACATTGTTTTTGAAAAAAAAAGCAGACTACGCACTTTAGTGGCTATATATATATTTATTTCAGTCTGTTAACACTTCGCAAACAGACATAACTGATTCATTTTAATTCTAACTTAAATTATTTGACATCGCATGCAAGTGGAGATCATAGAGAACTATGTAGTGCCATACAATTGGAAGCGCATTTATTTTGAAGTAAACAATTGAAACCCCTATTTCAGAATCCACTTCAATATATTATGTGTTTTCTAATAGATTCATTCAAACACATGGATTGGAGGTACATTAATGTCACTGAAGACCTCTACGTGTATCATGTTCGACAAAGACAAGAAGTTCTACAAATTCGGTTTCGAGGCAGAAGATGCTTACAGCGAACTTGCCGAAGACGACAAACACAAAGACTATTATTATTTTCGACGCTTCAAAATGGAGCTATTTAACCGCTTGGTAAAATATTCTTAATTCTCCATCCAATCAATTGATATTTATAAAGGTTCACCAAAGCGTAAAAGGAAACTAATGCATTTTTAGTCAACAATGATGAATGGGAAGACTATGTTCATGAACTTTTATTGTACGGCTGTGATCATAAAAAACATATATCATTGTTTTACGTTTAGGACATTAGTAATTTCAAATGAAGTTTCAATAATTAGACCAACACGTTAAAAAGTATTAGGAAATTCAATAATATACACATACCTTATATATTCACCAATGCAAGTCCTCAACATGACTTTACTTTGCCCTTTTATAGAAACTGAAACGTCGATTTATGCTTGATGATGTGATGGGCAAGAAAATGCCTGCGATTGACGTCTTTTCCGCGTGTATAAAGTACTTGAAAGACCATCTCTTAGACCAGGTTCGTAAACCGATACCTGACGCCAGGGAAAACGATATTCGCTGGGTTCTGACTGTGCCGGCAATATGGAATGATGTAGCCAAGCAATTCATGCGTGAAGCAGCTGAAAAGGTATTGTTCTATTGTTACATTTGTACATTAATGTAATGAGCATTACGTTAATACGTTAAAATGTGTGTGCTTCGCTTTTTATTGTAGTCATACTACATTTTTACTTGTTTTCTGAACATAATTGCATATTCAATGTAATGAACAATATAACATTTGATATAATTTGAGTACAAAGCGTTGCTTCTGTAAAATAATGCATTTGCTAAATCGTATGTATAATTGTACTGTAAATGATTATTGTAGGCTGGTATGACAGATGAAAACCTATTAATCGCTTTGGAGCCAGAGGCGGCGTCATTATGCTGCAGGCATTTACCGATGTCAGCGCTGAAAGGAAGCCAGACATTCATGCCCTTTCAACCGAACACAAAATACCTCGTTTTTGACGCCGGTGGTACGTATTTTCTAGTAATAATAAGACGATTTATAATAATAATAATGAACCTGGTCATATTCTTCAAAATATTGTTTATAATTCAATGTTCACTTCTTACTGAGGACATAGAAATACTGGAGTAAACGTGCCAATTGGCAAAATTCAGTTTCCATAAAGTAAATTGTTTGTCCGTGCAGGAATTTTTCATGGAAATGCAAAAGTCCTTTGTCATATCGTTGATTCCATTATTCAAAATGTGATATCCTTAAATAATACGGAAATAATTTCCATCATTATGTATGTTTCACACAGGCGGTACGGTTGATATTACTGTTCATGAAGTGACGTCTAGTGGTGGGTTAAAGGAAATGTATGCAGCCACTGGCGGAGACTGGGGTGGGACGTACGTTGATAAAGCCTTTAGGTACAAACGTTTATTCACTGTTGATGTACTTTGTGGCGATGATTATTCCTAAAGAATTTAACTGAATTGTAATGGTTTGCGTTGTCATCTCTCCTTGATGCAATGCGTCGTATAAACTAATCTCTCATTTCCGATATCAAGTACTGTAAGAGTTGCTCCCTGTGATACATCGAATCAATAGCGTAAAGGCGTCAAAACATGTGTATATCACCAATAAGCATACATTATTTGTATTACCCTCGCACTTTGAAGCTTCGGTTAATATCAATGCATTCGAAAATTATCACCTAAGTTAACAGAAAAAATAGACCCATCAAACATCAAACTTTATACTCTAATAAGTATACGAAGAAAAGTATGTATGTAGACATTTTTGTTAAAAACAGCGATGATGTACTTTTCAGCTATGTTGTAACGCGCACGTACAATTTATAAACTCCTTTTCTCATCAAGAGCAATACTATTTATTTGTTGTCTTAAATAAAGTTTGATTTATATTAAATTATATCGTAATATCAATATGATTTTATTAGAACTTATGTTTCATGAGGGTAGCTTCATAGCCGTCGAGCGCGTCACCAGTTTATTACTTCACAAATCGGTATGACACTGACCATGCTCATTACGTTATGAGTATCTTTAGATTATGACCCTACTTTTCACATTTCCAAACTAACCATGTGTTCAAACAAGATAATGATCAAACATTGATAAGACTCATTTAAGCGAGAATAAAACAATTAAATTACACTTACGTTTCTTTTGTCATGATTCTTTTATGTATACGTTTCCATGAGTCGAATGTGTGGTTATCTATATGAAATACACGTTCAATGGCCGTTATTCCCCCAATCATACCTTCTATCCACACGTAACGAATCTCGTTTTGGAAATATCGATATATTATTACGTCGTGATAATTGCTTGAACTAAAAGTAATGCGAAACCCGTCTATTGACAACTTTAATCTTCCTTATTAAGTACCAGAACTAGACACAGGCTTCTTTCATTCTGTTGTTTTATGAATTTCATTTACTTTAAACGTATATACAATAACTGTGGTATAAAACGTCGCACACAATTAGTTCAAATGATATACAAACATTACATGTAAGTCAAGATTATTTATTATTCATGATGAACACGGTTTGCAACATATATAACTTTTTTGTTTTGTTAAGGCTCTTCTTGGCTGAGCTATGTGGTAATGACGTCATGGCCGATCTAGAAGCGACACAGACAGCAGATTACATTGACATATTTAGGTCATTTGAAATTATTAAGAGAAAGTTCAGTCCTGGCATGCAGGATAAAGTCACAATAAAGGTACCGTCGGCTTTAAACGACATTTTCAAGGCAAAGCAAGGGAAAGACCTCAAAGTACATATAAATTTAATGGCGGAGTACAAGGGAAAAGTAACCTGGATGGGTGACAAGATTAGATTAGAGCCAGCTGTTGCAGAAAGCTTTTTCAAAGATGCTTGCGAAAAAGCGGCTTCTCACCTAAAAAACTTGTTTTCCAAATCAGAATTAAAAGATGTCAAGACGATTCTGATGGTTGGAGGCTTTTCAGAGTCTGTTCTTCTACAGAAAGTAATAAAAGATGCAACGTCTTCAGACAAGAAGATCATCATTCCAAATGACGCTGGTCTTGCTATTCTTAAAGGCGCAGTCGTTTTCGGTCACAATCCATTAATCATAAAAGAGAGGCGATCTAGGTACACATATGGAGTTGGAACGTCGATTCTTTTTAAGAAAGGTTCTCACCCTGAAGCAAATAAGATAACAGGCAACGATGGGAAAGAATATTGCACAAACATCTTTGGCAAGCACGTTGAGATTGGTCAGGAATTGGTGTTTGGCCAAAACAACGTGGCCAAGTCATACACTCCAGTTAATGCTGATCAAACTCAGATTGGCTTTCGATTCTTCGCTTCGACGGACAAAGATCCGATGTACGTTACAGATCCTAACTGCACAGATATCGGCAACCTAACCGTCGATTTGGCAGGATCTGGTACTGACCGCTCAGTTAACGTTAATATGATTTTCGGCGACACTGAGCTACATGTTGAAGCGGTCGAGGTCGCGAATGGGAAGAAGTCAAAGTGCGTCTTGAATTTTCTCGGGTAGCGATGCGATGATGGAGTTCAGTCTTCGTATGAAAGAAGAATATACACGCATGATTTCGAGTTATATATAGACACAATTATTACAATACATTCAAGAGTTAGATTTTACATTAAAATAGGTAGCACGCTGAAATTTATCTCGAAACATGCATACAAAATTATTATTGTGCTAAAATGTTGTGTGTTTTTTTCATATAAATTTTCCATATAAAACATAATTCTATTTGGGAACTCTTGTTTTTTTTCTGATTTAAATGACTAAAAATTATTCAATTTAAAATTATTTAATACAGTAGCTTTGCTTAACGTTTCGTATTTCATGTATATCGGATAAATCGTTTCGTTAATATCACATAGTTATAATGAAAATAGTATACAATAACTAGATTACTTTGACGCCGTCGAGCTTCAAAAGTCATATTATTTAGCTTAAATCTGTTTATTTGTGTTCGATTGCATCTCAAGCCTAAGGCTTATGGAAATGCTATTGGGTTCGTTTCCTGGGTAGAACCATTACCTGGTATCTATAGAACGTTCCCCCGGTGGGGATCGAACCCGTGACCTCCCAATTATACGTTTTTGTGATCGAATTGACAGTTGTGTTCATCACGCTTAAAATTTTGCGTAAATGTAAACTTTGCACTATTCGAGATAACTTTGTACACAGTGAGCAGGATCACGTGTCTTTGTAGGGATCCCAATAATGTTAATGGATGTTAACACAACGGTAAGAGGTGCTTTTTTTCTTGTAACTTTTTATAACAAGTTTTCTTAAGAATTTCATCGGGTGCATAAAAGACATATTTTATTCTGCTTATGGCAATTTAAAATACATCTGAATTATTTTATTTAATAAGCCTGTGTTCTTCTTCGAAAATTCTATTAATAATGCACGGCTATGCTTCACGCAACGTGAAATTTTGTCACCGATTTAAGACGTATTCAATGATTTATTCTTCTGCTTCAAGAAATCGGCACAAACTGCACTAAAGAGTAATGCAAATGTATTTCAATAACATGAGATATTTGCTAAAATAAAGTTCTTAACGATGTGTTTACATTCTGTCCAGCCCGTGTGAAAACCCCGTGGATACTGCACCCTGTACAAGAGTTGTCGCCATACTCTATTATGATGGTTGGGTATAAAGCAACAAAGGTTATCTTTTGGGTCCATACCAATTCAAACTTTTTTAAGTAGGAGCAATATTGCATAAATAATACAACAGAAAGCAATCAATTAATATAAAGATATACTTAACAAAAAAAATTTTATTTATTAACTGTAGTTTCACGCATGAATAAGCATGACTGGAAGCTTAAAGTTATTACTAGGTAGAATGTTAATGATTCGTATTCTTCTATTATTGGGTTGATTACTTTAATTCTTGTAAATAGTTAGGTTGCATGCATGTGATGAGTGTTATTTTGCATGACTATTGTATTTGTTAACGCATATTTTTTGTTTATGACCTTAATAATTGTAAACAGTAAAATATGCAAGGTCTACACTATAATATCCAAATGGCACAATCTTAAGAAATTAGAAAAAAACAAAAGACTTCGTTTCTAGTCCAGTTAATAACAATTTTGCCAGTGTTATCATTATGACGCAATGTTACGTGATGAAAAAGTATTTGTCTTATGCCCCAGTGACAAATAATCCGGTTGCCAGCCGATGTGTCCGATCTCCAGGCAGACTGGACACGTCGGAGCCGTCCGCCGTCCGATGAGTGACACAGTTTGATTACTCAGTCAAAATCTATATGAAAATACACGTTTTTATCAGAACGAATGAAAGAATATGTAACGTACGATAACCTAAGTCGTCATGCACCTAAAGTGGTCATTTATTTTAAGTATCGAGTTATTTCCCCCTGATTACCCCCGAGAGTTTGAAGCCCGCGTTCATTGAAAAGGTAAATATCTTCTCTTTTGCCTTTTAATATTTTTCAATGAGACCAGGATTATAAATCATTAAATTCTTGGGCTTTCCAATACCACACTTTTCTGTCTGCGGGTTGTACACGGGCGAATAATAAAGTGCTGCGACGGTGTGTTTAGGCGAAAGCCACGTGGGTCATTGTCGCCATTGTTTAACATGTCTGAATAAACCCAAAGGCACTAAATTACATGGAATAACCTAATAACCTCCCTTTAATAAGGTTAAAGTATACAAAGAAGCAAACAAAAAGATACATATGTCACTGACGACATTTGATACATTATGACGATTTAAGGAATAAGCATATGATGAAAACTGTTTGTGAAAAAAAAACATTACAAAAATCAACTGAGTTGAGCATAAAGTTAAAAGTAAAGTTAAACATAAAACTGTCTAGATTTTAGTTTTGTGTAACAATATATATTGAAATGCATTACTAAAGCTCGAGAAATTACACAATTACATAATTCTAACATTGTTGCAGAAAATGGAAAATCGTCCATCACAATTACGAAAATGGTCTACTCAAAATATGAGTTCGGCCTATAATGCCATAAAAGGAGGCATGTCAGTTTCTTCAGCTGCCAAAACATTCGGAGTGCCAAGAATGACGTTGTCAGATAGGATAAGTGGAAAAGTTGCACTGGATGGGGGTCGACACGGCACTGACAACGGACGAGGAAGATGCACTCGTAAGCTATATTGGGTACATGGCTAACCGTGGGTTTCCGCTATCAATCCAGCAATTAATTGGGTTCGCCTGGTGTATAGCGAAGGAACGTGGTAGAGGGGATGTATTTTCAGACTCAGGTCCATCTCGAAGTTGGTGGAACGGCTTTAAGTCCCGGCATCCTGGATTAGGATTGCGTCGCCCTGATTCATTGGACAGAGGGACAGCCTCATTAGGTAGTGTGAATGCCCTACGAGAGTACTTTTCTCTTTTGAAAGAGACACTGGAGAGTAATGAATTGACTGACAAGCCTGATCGTATATATAATTGCGACGAAGCTGCGCTTTTCCTCAATAAATCGGCTGGTCAAAATGTCATTGTTCCGACAAGAAAAAGGCATGCCCATTCACTGTCTGTGGCAACAAATGAACATAATCTGTACACTGCTTCATGAACGCTGCTGGCCATGCGTTGCCGCCTATGATTATCTTCACCAACAGCTTGCCAGGAGGGCCGTACCATCGCCTGGGTCCAGTGAATGCGAGCTACGCCTGCTCTGACAGCGGCTTCATGGATCAGACCCTGTACTTACAGTGGTTCGAGAAAACGTTTTTGGCGCATGCAGTATCTCAGCGCCCAATACTCCTGATTCAGGATGGAGCTTCCTCTCACATTAGCGTTCCGCACAAGTCAGTGCTGTTTTTAAGGTTATTTTTGAGAAAAGTTTCTCAATGGATTGTATCACAGAGGGCTTTCGAAAATGCGGAATATTTCCGTTAAACCCTAATGCCGTTGAAAAAACGTTGCTGCTCCGCTCATGCACTGATGCTGATCCAAACTCAATTGATCTCGAGGTTCCCACAACAGAGACGAACACGGACCAAGAGGTACAAGTAACTTAACCTGACACTGCAGTTCAGATGGAATGCTCATTCTCCAGTATTGAATCGTCGCAGATAGATGACATACTTTTTGACGTCAGCTTCACCGTTGGTGATGACGGAATACTGACATTGCAACAAGCAAGCGTTTCTCAGCAGTCTTTGAGCGACACGCAACCGGTAGAAAACAGTGCCACCGACTGCCATCCAGAACTTGCACTTGCTGCGATGGAGTGTACATTGACACCCCGAAAAAACGCAAGTTTGAGCAGTGTTACAATTGCAGCATCGACTTACAAGATACTGTGTTTCAACCATGGCGTCACCTTAAGGGCCAGGTTGAAAGCCAAGCAGCAAGTTCAAGTAATCCTGTAGAACAACATGACGTCCTATCTGTTGCAACTACAGCCGTGAAAACACAGAGAAAGCCGACTGTACCTACATGTACCGTTGTGGACCACCCTTGATAAGGGCGGGCCTCATTCCAAAGGACCTAGTCAACGTTCTCGTGGTTCCAACGCCGACACAAAGATCGGTCAGCAAACGTGGGATTGGAAAAGCCAGGGTGTTAACAAGCAGAGAAGTACAGGAAGAGTTAGAAGAAAAGGAAAAACAAAAACAGCATCTAAGTAAACAAAAGGAGAAGCGCAAACGAGAACGAGAAAAAAAGCGACTTCAAAACGAAATTGAAAAACGGCGTAAACAGGAAGAAATGGAAGACAAAAAGCAACAGAGAGAAAAACTCAAGGCCGAAAAGCTGAAAGAAAAAGAAGAAAAGAAAAACGAAAAACAAATGAAGACACAACAAAACAAACCTGCAGACCAAATGAATACAGAACAATAAAACACGTAACCATAACATAGTGTACACATAACATCGTGACGTTAAAAGTTAACATTAAGCATTGTCTCGCCTTTCGGTAGTCAAGTTCACTCAACAGGAATAAACATCACTAAACCGAGTTCATATAACACTTTTGTCCTCTTCAGGTATACAAGTATGAAAAAGATCGTCATACGCAATAAACAAGTTGTGGGCATGCATCATTATGGTCGAAGGGCGCTTGAACTGCTTAGCACTTATCACGTCAAACTGAAGCCAAATAACCCCTACGATTCCATGGCGGTGGCAGTATTTGATGGCCTCCGAAAAATTGGGACTTTGAAACGTGATTGCGCCAAGGCTGTGAATGAGATTTCTTTAAACAAAGGAAAGTCTAGGTACTTGTTGCGTCCTCTTGAAGAACCCATTGTACGCAATCGACGCACCGGGCCGCAACAGACATGTGCCATAGCCTTCAAGATCGACGAATCTGACATATCCATGGTAACCACGACAGCGCAGATGCATACATGCATCTACATCAAAGTAATGGAATTAAAATAATAAATGAACTCTTTATCAGTATCATACTATGTCAAAGTATAATTGTTACCGCAGCCTTAATATCACGATGCTATTTTAATAGTATAACAGTTATTTTCATAGTTTTGTTTTGCGTTCGACAATTTCCATAAAGCTATTGTTATCGAAATGTTTAAAAAGGAGATTAAAATTAATATTGTGTGTGACTGTATAAGAGTAACGTTACAATTAATAAATGCCAGTCGTTTTACACCATTTCATGCTGTTAGACATTCATTATTTTCTGGTTTCAGTTCTCGTTAATATTATAATGACAATTAAGCGTATTGTCTTGAACGTCATGGTTGACGATTTTAATATGCTTTGTGTATGTATGCAACATACTCAGATTGGTTATGTTAATTTCATGTTTTAAAACACTTACTGCATTAGGGAATTGTTTTGTTGTCTTTTTTTTTAAACTCGGTGAAATGACGACATTAGGTGTACGACTTAACAATATTTTTTCTGACGACACAATGTTTCATTAAATAAAAAGTCAGACCAACCCCTTCTTTGAAAACCTATTTATTTCATCACAATCAGTAACAGAACGCACCTTAACTTGATACTTTGCGCTACGATATTGTTACCGCCACAATACAAGCCCAAACAAGACCAATGTGTATAAGACTGACGACTTAAGGTTATCGTACGTTACAATACCTACCGGGTATCTCATAGTTAGGAACGAGGTTATAAGAAAAGAGCTTTGTTCGTTACGGCTGTTGGTATGGAGAAAAACATGTTCTACAACTGATGCACAATGCTCAGAACCATAGTTATACTAAAGTTGATGGAAACAACATGCAACTAATGTTACGTAAGTATTCGCGTTGAAAATAAATCACAAACAGATAATGTTGGAACTGGATAACAAGCGAAAAAAATGAAATACTGGAACTGGATAATGTAAAATAACTTGGCACTTGATATATGAATACACATTACAATTGATATGAAGACTAGTATGTGTGTTCGGAACATTTTTATCGAGATGCATATCGTTCGTGTTCTAACATTAATTACCAAAATAAACGCCACAATGACGCAACCTAATATGGGTAATGCACAACGATTTGAAACAAGTTAAAAACAAATTTTCATCATTTGTAACATTAAATTTGTCTAAAAAGCGTTCATTTTTAACATGGAAATTTAATTAACAAAAATAAAACGCTTACTGTTCCGTTAATGCGTACCCTGAAGCGAGTAAGATATAACGATATTAAAAATCTTGTATTTTGCCACATTTAACGTTTGCGAGCATCACCAATACAGTTTTGCTCTGGTACTTCAAATGGCACGTCGTATTGCATGGATCTTGAACTAAAACCGTCTATTTAGTATTACCATATCAGAAGCACCAAAAGTTCAATTTTAGCCGAAATGTACTTAAGTGCAGAACTTTTATTTTTATCCGGTGCCTATAACATTAATTATCCGGTGTCCGCAAATTTTTTAAACATATAATAATCCTTTTTCGCGTTTTTAATTGTGAGCGTTAGCTAGGAACGATAACTGCAATTCTACCACGCTAGGAACGATAACCACTGCCTGTCTGCACTACCTGCAGTAAAATTATGCAGACGACGAATGCTAGGAGCATCTGCTCTACTTCCACAGAGTGTGTATATTTAATCAATAGGGTTTACCAGCTTGTAAGACGACATTGGCCAGTCTAGTGTTTATCATTAAAATCTGTACATACTGGCTGCGTTCAGGGAAAACGGGGCTTTATGCATGTCAAATAAGATTAGCCTGTACACACTGATTAGCCTGTGCAATGCGCACAAGCTAATCAACGACGACACTTTCTGATTTTATGGTGTTTTTCGTTTCAAGACAGTCTCTGGTAGTGGGATGACAATTAATGCACATGCATTAAGCCCTGTTTTCCAAAAATGAAGCTTAAATTATCCTTTTTATTAATGATTTGCAACCCCCCAACATCTCAACCTGTGCTTTAAGACACACTCTTTATAAATTTGAATAGGTGTGTTCATTTCAAACTTGCGATATAAACTTAATTTTGAAAAATGAGTTGCGTCTAAGATTATGCAACAGCAAACAATTTCAGTGCCTTCAGCGCTTTATTTAATCATCTGTAATCACGATAATGACTTTTCAAGAAAGAGGATACTAACTCAGAAGTATGAATTATTTTGGTGTTTTAATGAACACATAGACTGTACATAAGTATACATTGTCGTTAAACAATTATATTTATTACATGCACGCAAAACAACGAAACTTTGTGCACAAATGTATACAACCATCTTGAGTTCCAAATATGGATACGTTATTTGCAGCTTCATATCAATACTGAGATAAAGCTGTCGGAAAACATGATAGCCCCTTTGTACGGAATCCCGTTGTGTCAATCGCCAATGCATCGATTGATTTTAATTATGCGATGAGTCTGTCTCGAAATCACGACATTACACTCCCGATAACTTACTGTACTATGATAATAACGCGATATTATCATGATGAAGGCTAGATACTGCGTCAGTACAATTGTGGTAAGTCGATATAAGTTCGTGATTTGTACATCGCACTCTGGAATTGTCGTCGTCATTCTAACAGCGGTATTTTCGCGTTTTCTACATCGCGCTGTCCGTTATGAATGCGCATGCTTACAATAAACACAACGGACAAATACAGGAGGAATTTTTACTTTAAAATAAACGGTGGCCATATTCTCGTCTTCGTCACGTGACTTTATCAAAGACAGTTTTAAAAACCATTTTCGTATTGATTTTTAATGAAGAACCTATTGAAAAGGTTTTTATATTCCCTATTTAAGTTAGTAGTTAACATTTAAACTCTCTGATAAACTTTATTGTATATTTAAATTGGTAAAAATAAAATGTATTCACCAAGTTTTCGGACACTTAAATTGTATTTGTTTTATGTCCGGAAATGTAAAAGGTTGTTGGGTGAAACCATCTTCTCATCGGTAAACATAGTTATTAACCTAATAACGCAAATGACTTTGCCAATTTTGTTAAGGCATTCTTCTTCCAGCTTTTATGACCTAATACGGTTTTAAAAACGCACCAGATAAACGCAACAGGGCGGTTTTCTGGTAAAATATCATTGTAGAATTAACTGCCCGAAAATTAAGAGTTATTAATTATGAACGAAAACCCGTATGTCCGAAAATTTAGAGTCACCGAAAAAGAATTATTTTGGCTATAACTTGGGTGGCCGAAAATCAGACTGTCCGAAAACTTAGAGTAATTACGGTTAATATTATGTTCTAATGAGTCCATGTCCGTTGGCTATAATAACGGACACGCAGAGACTCAAATTATATATAAGTTTGAATTATGTCTGACGTAATAACGTTCATTAACATTTCACAAAATCTTCCATTTACAAGACCAACAAGTACATTATGACGAAAAGTGTCGGGGTCAAATTAGATACTGTGCATTTCTTCACTGTTTCAGTATAATAACCTCTCTTAGTTTTACAGTTGCCACGTATACAATATGGAATTGTTAGTAATTTAATTGTCTCGTTAGATATGATTTATTTAGCATTGTTAAAACATTTGATATTTTTGGGAATATGTCTACAAAATCCTACATATATATTCGGCTCGTTTGTGTGGCAGTGAATGAAAAACTCATGATCGATATTCTACGTAGAGTACGGAAGACAATCGGTAAGATTCTTCAAACGCGAAGGGAATTCGTTAACGTTGGCAGTTTCCGGATCTTGCCTTTCCGTTGCCTAGATTGCGTTCGGTTCGCCAGTATATAAAGACTCGCAAATTGGTAAATTCACACTTCTCCTGTAGAGGCGAGAGGGACAACATCCGAAGAAAAGAGTACGATACTCTAAAGAACAGTTCTCTGGAGCATTTGGGTAATTAAGTTGACTTCAAACGGTGCTGCCTGGGCTGCATAGTTCCGGTTGCACGTGTAGAGGTTCTTCAGAGGGTAGGGGTCGTGTGAGGGAGTAGCGGAAGGTTCAACTAGAGTCTTTGAATGACTAAGAGCTACAGGTTTATAGTAGCTTAAAATTATTGAGAGTAGAAGCTTCTTTGAATGCAATTTTTGTCGTATTTTATATATTTGAAGCGACTCGATTATTTAAAGTTGCGAATCATAAGGCAGACAGCCTGAGGCATTTATTTGTATTTTATTTTATTTGTAAATGATCTTCCCAAGACTTTGGAAGCCACATCGTGATTGTGAGTTCGCGCACATAGCGCTCGGTTGCGGCCTCAGGAAGTCGGCCTCGTGCTACACATGATATGGCTCGTGGTTTATTAAAAAATATTTTACTGGATGTTTCCTTACGCAGCTCAAAACTTTATTAAAGAGTCAACCCGTGGCTTAAATGTCATGTTTGTGTTAGTTTAGTTGGTGTACTCCCCCTGTTTCTTCAAATTACGGGTATCACGTACGGGAGTCCTGTATGTATTTGTAATACTGAATAAAATATATTGTGAACTTGATATTATCATGTTATTAAATAGAAATGACGGATGAACAAGTATCGAATTGTGTGCGTCTTTCTTCAATAAATTTCGTTTTTTTTAACGATGTACACGTTACATGCCCACTGTTCACTATATAGTTATATACACACAAGCAACCTTATTCACATACACACATACAGACGTCCGAACGTAAGGACGCTCATATATCGGTCTCAAAAAGTTCGCAAAATATGATGTTCAAGAAAGCACATAAAAAGACTCAAGCACTGAAATAGAAATAATGTCTTTGCTCATGTAAATAGATCCATGCGCGCACAGAATACATTGCTCACAAAACTCTCAACAAAAAGGGCACGTCACAATGCTCATGTGTGAGCGTATAAGTGCTCAAGTAAAAAATTCAAAACGATTAAACGCTAAAATGCATATATAAAGAGGCTCGATTGCGTACATTTAGATGAGTAAGTGCTAACTTAAAATGATATTTTAAGTGTTCATTTAAATGTATCTACGTTATGATACTCATGTTTGCGCTTAAAGGTGTTCATGTGCACACATAATGAAATTCATGCAAACACGTATAAATTTCCACGTGCGTACAATAATGTTCACATTTAGGTCGAATTTCTTAAATCATACTTTATATTGACATGGTCCATATTCATTTATGTACTGTAAACAAAATTCCACGGTAACAACACGATGACGATAACTTAATAGCGGATCAGTTAGGTTGACAATGGCGCGACAATACGATGTTGTTTTTTTACACGAAATTATATCGGATTATCATCATCGTACCGTCGAAGTATTGTTTCTTCGTCATCGTAATGTTACGTTACATCATAGAACGGTTGCGTTATCGTCATCGTTTTTCCGTAATTTCGAATTATCATCGTCGTTCTTTCGAGCATAGACGTTCATATTAATACGTGGTTAAGGTAGCGCACCCATAATGATTTCCCGCGATTTCTTCGAAGATTGAAGATCCTGTGTAAAATTGCCGTAGCCGAGTGGTTAAGGCTATAGACTAGAAATCTATTGGGATTTTCGCCGCCAAGGTTCGAATCCTGCCGACGACGCATACTTTTTGTAGCGCGTTTTATTTCTTTTCTAACGTAATTTGATTTAATAAACCATATACGCTAAGTTTATTGGTAAATATATTGCAATTTTTATGCACATTCTTCAATTTTTAAAATTAAAACAATGTTATGGCTTAACTGGGTGATTCACTGCTGAAAATACGAATCATGCATGTTGCATTTTTATTTGTATTTAAAACAGTAAACGGTAAATCTCTCTATTTCTTGGTATTTTTGCTGTATATAGTGTATTTATAAACAACTAAGATCAAAATATTACTTAAATAATACTATGTTGAATTTTATGACACTTTGTTTTTAACCAACCCAATTTCTACTTGGCTGAAACCAATTACATTTCATGGCGCTCTTCAATAGATAACAACTTATAAGAAGTAAATGTATGTAAAAGAATACTTATTTCATCTTGTTTAAATTTTAAACACCTTTACTGCATCTGTACACGTCAACTGCATGACCATATTTGGAAATGAAAGAGACTTTGACACGGATGTTGTGTTTATTGGAAAAAACACACATATTTTTTAATACTCTTGACTATAAGAAATAGTAATTGAAAAGTTGAAAACAGCCTGTCCCAGGATTCGAAGCCGGGAACTCTGAGAGCAAACGTAATTGCGCACCCACGGTGCCACGCGTGCTTTCCCATTGGCCATTGAAACATAAAAGTTGTATTCGAACTCAACGTAGTTTCCAATTTATCAAGGAAAAGCGTTTACAAACACTTCAGTATTTTACCGATTTTGAATGATGATTATCCATTAAATAAAACTATTTTATACACTTTTCTAGGTCAGGAGTGTTATATCGTTTGTTTAAACATGATCTAAACATTCTGTTTGGCGTACCCAACCTTCATCTCGTATACGTTTATACTAACATAATAAGAACTGGATTTTTTTCATTGATAAATTTAATTCACTAGCAAAATAGCGAACACATACATCTTGAAAACATGTACTTTAAAATTAAAGTTGACAATATATGTTTATTGATCATGCTTTTTTGGTCATAAAACTAAAATCATAGTAGAATAATATTAATAATAACTTAATACGCAAGACACACGTTTACAGATAAAAGCAATAAAGAAGCATTAAAGAAGAAGACACTTTTGGTTTAATGCATGCCATTGATTTATGCAAAGAAAAGTTTCCGTTTACACATGTTTATAAGAAATATAATATTTGTGGAAATAAAATGAAAATTTATGGGCGGGGTGGGGGGTGGGGGTGTGTGTCCCGTCTCGGTTCCCCCTTTGGCGTGTTTTTATAGCCCATTATGCCATTTCTGGAAAAGACACATTTTATATTTCATATGCTTTATGGCATTATACAATAGATGCCGTTCCGCCCATATCAGGAAATAATGTTATATTTCCATATACTTTGTGGCAATTTACAATAAATACGTATACGTAACACGTCACAATACAGATAACACGACGTCAGGGACATTTGAAGAGTTGGATAGTTTATTTACAAAGGAAGAAATAAGAAAGGCAATACAATTATTGAGAATAAATAAATCTCATTCAATTGCTAATATTAAATATTAAATATAAATGGAGGTTGCCGTGGTGTAATGGATATGGTGTCCGCCTAGCGACCGAGAGGTCACGGGTTCGATCCCTTCCGAGGGAGCGTTCTTTAGATCTCCCCCAAAGACACAAAGTACTGGTTCTAGGCCCAGGAAACGGACTTGAGAGCGTTTATATAAGCCCTAGGCTTTCGATGCAATCAAGCTAAAATAGATAGGTTAAACGAAACTAATATTAAATACGAATATTTAAGGCGGGAAAGGATGTCCTTGATACACCACTGGAAATATTATTTAATTATATTCTTGAAAAAGAATCATTTCCCAAATCCTGGTCAAATGGAGTAATTATACATATTTTCAAAAAAGGAAACTCATTCGACCCTAACAATTATCGGAGCATAACGTTAGTGAGCTGTTTCGCCAAATTGTTTTAAGTCGTAATAAACGAACTGCTTAAAAAGTGGGCTATTGTAAACGATACGCTCACAGACGCTAAGTCCGGATTAAAAACTAACTACAGCACTGTGGATGCTATATTTCTACTGAAGGCTTTTATAGATAAACAACTTCGTACTAAAAAGAAACTATACTGTTGCTATATTGACCTTCTTAAATGTTATGATTCAATATATCGAAACGGACTATGGTACAAGCTTATTAAGAGCGGAATAAACGGTAGATTGTTAAAAATTATTCGGTCTATGTATGATGAAGTGAAATTATGTGTAAGACATATGGGGACGTTGTCGGATTTCTTTAATTGCGAAGTTGGATTATTGCAAGGGGAGAAAATCTCACCTATACTGTTTTCTCTGTTCGCTAACGACATCGAACTCTTTTTGAGTAATAACAATGAAAACATGATCACGTTAGACCAACTATCTATTCATTTGTTATTGTTTGCAGATGATGCTGTAATTTTTTCCGAAACACCAGAAGGATTGCAAAAATCTTTAGATAATCTATACGAATATTGTGAACGATGTAAGCTGAAAGTCAATGTAGAAAAAAAAGTAGTCATATATAAAAAGCGAGGAAATAATTCACAGAACGAGCCAATTTTTTATAACAATGAGCAAATAGAAATGGCTCAATCATTTAACCATCTCGGCATTGTACTATCAAGTGATGGGTCATTTATACAAACTACTCAAACTTTATCCGATAAAGGCTTAAAGACTATGGGGTCGCTTTTTGCAATCACCAAAGACATGCATGTTCCTGTTAAAATAATGTTAAATTTGTTCGATTCTTATATTGCTTCAATACTGTGTTATGCGTGTGAGGTTTGGGAGTTTGTAAATGCGGATGATATTGAAAGAGTCCATAGAAGATTTTTGAAACGAATACTTGGTGTCAAAATGAGTACCCCTAATTCAGCTGTGTACGGGGAACTAGGGCGATACCTATTATATAAAAATCGCTATGTACGAATTATAAAATATTTTATAAAATTGTATACTGTTCAACAAACTAATTGTATATTATATAGTACACTATGTTATATGAGAAATGGTGCTGAAAATATAATACGATGTAACAATTGGATTACCAAAGTGCGGGACTTGCTTCAAAAGACTGGTTTTGTAGATGTTTGGATGTATCCAGAATCAGTAAGTGCAAATGTATTTATTCCTATATTTAAAAATAGACTTATTGATATGGACATAGGTTTGTGGCTAAATGATTTAAATGTTAAAAGTTCATTAACTTTATACAAAGAATTGAAACATCGATTTGAACTATCTGATTACCTTAACATTATCCAAAACTTTAATTAAAAAAATACATATCAAAATTACGACTTTCATCCCACATGTTAAAAATTGAATCTGGAAGAAATATAAATATTCATAAAAACGCAAATGTAATATATGTAACTCAAGTGATATTTAAGACGAATACCATTTTGTAATTGTACGTTCTCTTTATACAGATATAAGAAAAACGTATATTGACAGATTCTATTATAACCGACTTATTATTTTGTTAACAAATACTAAAACCAAAGTCCTAAATAAACTCGCGATATATTGTAAAATGCTTTTAAAATGAGAAATGATAAATTGAATGCAAATGTTGAGTAATATGATGGCCTAAGTGCATTTTTTACACCTTTTTGACGATGTTGCGAAGCAGCTCGTCTAAGTTATCATAATTTTTGTACCTAAAATTTTCGTACCCATTTTTTCCTACCCAAAATGTTCGTACCACATACACAATTGTGGTGATGTAGATAAACTTAAATAGATGCTTTTATATCAATCCTCTTCAAAAGCATCGTCACACCAGTACTGTCAGTACTTTGATTATGTACTATTTTGGTCACTTTCGCATTACTATGCATGTGCTTTTTGCTTATATATTGTCAGTTTTGTATATGTAACGATGAACTGGAAATGTTCAAGTTATATGACTAAACTTTCTGTTCTGTTCTGTTCAAAACAAATGCCTTTTTAGCAATCAGTCATTTTGTGGTTGCACCATCTTTCATGACAAACGACTCCGTCCAATTACTATCTAAGACAAAACTTAATTTTTTATAGTAAACAAAGTGCATAATGCCCTGCAATAATTTTAACTGCAATTCTCGAGTTAATTGCATTACTAATGGAACAGGATATTTATCTAGTAGTAATTATTTTACACGTATAATCCATCGCTTCGTTTATCATTTTAACAGGGAATAGCACTATGTATACTTTTGAGACATTGTTTACAATTACACTTTTGATATTTTTGCACATTTTAAACAGTACATATTATAAAGCTCTCGTGATTTTGTTTAATTAAGAAACTTATTCGGACAGTCATGGTTCAGTAATCAGAATCAATACTTAAACATACATACTTAAAAGTTGGGTTCTTTTATCATGCTTACATATATCGATCTAATTATACTGCTTAAATCAAAGGTTAACTATTTCGGTACATTAAAAAGTATATTTTATTTATTCGAAATATTTTCATTAATGTACGGCGTTATTTGGGTTTTATATAAATAAATTGCAAGACATGGACTGGAGGCAATTTGCAGTCATTGAAAACTTCAACATGTGTGTTGTTTGACAAAAAAAAACTTACAAAAAGTTTGGATTCGACGCCGAGGACCCATGTAGCGAATTGGGCGATGAACAGCACGACTATTATTTCTTCAATGGATTCAAAATGGAGCTTTTTAACCAAATGGTAATACAAATATTATCACAAATGTACGGTAAAATACGCTAACTTACATACGACAAGTTCTTCTCGGTAAATGTAGCCTTCAGTCATTTTATATATGCTTAATTAACTAATATCAGATAATGATATATTTGTATAAATATAAATATTTTTGATCTGATAATGTTTAATAAATTGTTCTTAATAAACATACGCCGCATTTACAATTTTACGTTTGGTACCACTTTTTTGCCGATGAATGACAAAGAAAAAGTTCGGAAAAGTTGTTAAAATGCCAATGACCTTTAATCTATATGGTTTTGATTTTCGAGGTAGGTGTTACATGCGACACACCTTCTCCCCAATGTTGCCATTTTTGATAAGTTACTTCATGTTCATGTTGAATGATAAAGTTACAATCTGTACAATCTGTGATTGTTAACATTTGTGGTAAGTTGTTTTTAAATGGCACGATAAATTTAAAGCCGGACAATCTCGGCCGCACGCATAAACGAACGAACGTACGCAAATACAAACGACGACGAAGGTAGGGGAAAAGCACACAGACCACATACTTCCACGCAGGATCGGAAGACGCAGTAAGTGCGCACGTGGGCAAATTTACCCACAGTGCAACCCCTATAGGTGTAAATATTGTTGTAATTAAATGTGATTAGTAAACATTTTTTTCCCATATGTACAAGACTTAAACATGTTGAGTAGAGCGTGTCGGCTGGGCTAGAGGGCGCGCCTGGAGAGATATCTCTCGTCCGTGCACTCTGGCTCCGTTGACATGACATACCCAACATGACAAAAATAAAAATAAATAAGAGAATGGTGACGGTATTTGTTGCTGTTGTTTCCCCTACTAAAGCGTAGGTGATGCTTTCTTGTAGTGTAGTGTAAGTTTTTTCCTTGCATGCCTGTGCCTTGTTACGTTTGACGTTGAATTGTAACCTTTGTATTGCTAACCTGCACGTATTACCCTTGTCACTATGAGGGTCAGATCGAATTAGAGGGATGGTCAGCATTAACATCCCAGATCTATTCCCTCCTTACCAAAATGCACTAATACATATAATTACCATCTGTGTAACCATAAGCAATATGAACAGGAATAAGAACGTGCGCTCTCTCTCTCTCTCTCTCTCTCTAAAAAAAAACAATATAAAGGCGCGTGAAAATTGTCTCCCCAAGAAAGAAAGTGTAGAACCAGAAATTGTCCTCCCTGTTCCCCCAACAACCAGGCATCTCGGTCCAACCACACAAACGCAACCCCTTTTCTACTATATTAAACTAAATTACCTTTTTAAAAACTAGTCTGACCCTTGCAACACAATTAAAACAGTTCATAGCACAACAGAGAGAGCCCATGTGAATTTACACCAAGACACAGGGCAGAAGAGTAATATCTGTACTAATCTATGTTTTTGTACTAACCAGTCCTCCGCGAGGGACGTTAAACGGGGGTGCAGTGTATCGGTGCTGTACACCGGGCACTTAAAAGAACCAGGGGCGCCGCTGGAATCGGGGCGCCCTCTGTATCCCGCTCGAAACCCCACTAACACCTCTTGGGGCGGAGAGCACAAAAACCACACACAAACTATAAGGAATAAACATTAATGCCAACAAGGATAATGCTAATCTAGAGATAAAAGGAATACTGCAAAAACCATTTCGATAAAAGGCAAACCACAACATAATCCATAAAAAAAGGAAAAAGAAAAAGAAAAAAAAGAAAAAAAGCATCTAGTCACATTAAGGTCTCATTGGCCATCGTGCTGTGCAAATACCATATGTCTGGCCTGTTACGTGTACATGGATATAAAACCAAATTCTCCATCTTATCCATTAGATAAAAAGCCTGCATGACAAAATAACTGACTGTATAAATGGCAACGTTTATTACAACATAAGTATACAACAGATCTGTTTAAATATTAAGTTAAATTCATAAAGCGCATATACAAAACAAAATACATGTTACAGAACATAGATCTTCCTGTTTTCATTAATCAAATGTACATGAATCTGGCATCATGACTGATCATTTGTGGCGTGTCCTGAGAAAACTGGGCAAAATGCTTGTGCGTTAAGTGTCATCCCAGATTAGCCTGTGCAGTCCGCACAGGCTAATCCGGGACGACACTCTCCGCCTAAACTAGATTTTCGCTAAGAAGAGACATCATTTTAACCAAAAATTCCATAAAAGCGGAAATTGTCGTCCCTGATTAGCCTGTGCGGACTGTACAGACTAATATGGGATGACAATTTACGCACAAGCATTTTGCCCAATTTTCTCAGAACACGACACATTTGTCTGAGATTTGTAATACCGGTATTGCAAACAATCGGTATAGATCTACATGT
Source organism: Dreissena polymorpha (assembly GCF_020536995.1). Classification (NCBI taxonomy): domain Eukaryota; kingdom Metazoa; phylum Mollusca; class Bivalvia; order Myida; family Dreissenidae; genus Dreissena; species Dreissena polymorpha. Next base: position 57,782,523 of record NC_068358.1, on the reverse strand, counting down.
ACTCAGTATTCAATATATTTGCGTTTACGCGTATATGTGACGTGTTCTGAGAAAACTGGGCAAAATGCTTGTGCGTAAAGTGTCATCCCAGATTAGCCTGTGCAGTCCGCACAGGCTTAGCGGAAATTTTCGTCCCTGATTAGCATGTGCGGACTGCACAGGCTAATCTGGGATGACAATTTACGCACAAGGATTATGTCCAGTTTTCTCAGAACCCGACACATATATGCGCGCACTTAATACTAATAAACGAAAATTTAAACAAAAATCCATCAAATCAAATAAATACAATGCCCCTTCTGTGTTCTGTCTCTTCAGAACTGTTGACGTCACTACTGACGTCACTGGCGAATGTCTCGAAGTCTCATCTGTCCATGTTGACGTCACATAACTCGCGCCTGTATCCACAGCTGAGTTAGCCGTCGGCGCCGGCAAAGCAAGCTTTGTTCGTTGTACCGTCGATTTTGTCGAAAACGTGATATTCCAGTTTGGATGTATTGGAATACAACGCGGAGTAACACAACGCCTTGTTACTAAGCTTCGATAAGCACCTCGTCGAGATGGTTTCGTCGGACAGGACTAGGCTGCCGTCGGTAGCGATGTACCCAATATTTAAGACGTCGACGATGGAGCGACGCCTGTCGTCAAAGAGGCGGCCGTCATGCTGCAGAAAACCTTTGTCCAGGATAGAATTATGTGTATAACTAATGCCATCTTCCGAATCGTCCGTTCTGTCCTTCTGCAAACCCGATCGGAGTCGGTCAGGTCGTGCAGCGGAAGTTTGCCTTTTGCAGCAGGTTCTTTCGCGACGGCAACATGACATTGACCTTTGCCTGTGTTCTGTTTTTGAGTCGTTCTGATTCTGATGAGGACGGGAGCGTTGTTCGAGTTTCCACTTCGGCGTTTTGCGATAGAATGCGCCCGCTCTATTTTTAAATCAGAATCGCCGTCGTCTTGTCGGCATCTCCTAGATACAAGTCGTTCCGTCGGCGCTCCCCGGTAAAAGCATATAGTCCGACGACACGTCATCCTCGTTGTGCGTTTTGGCGTCGCCGTTTTAAAGTCTGACGTTCTGCTTCCGGTCGTGACGTCAGCAATTGCTTTAGCTGTTTTATGCTCGCTTTTGTATAATAATTCTCTTGCATATTCTGACTGCTTACTTTTATGCAGATATTGTAACACCGCTTTTTGCAGTGTCTGTTTCCAATCGTTTGATGGGATTTTCATATGATCGGTGAGATTATTTTCTCTTTTGAGTATCGGCAAGAAATTTCTTTAGGATGGCTACTTTTCCATCTTTTGGTTCCAATAGCGGTTCACGTCCACTTGCATTTCCGGTTTGCTGTTTTCGAATCTTTCGTAGAGCTTTATATACGGATTTTCTGATTTTCCTTGCGACATTCATGTTTGCACCAGTGGTACTGCTTACAAATGGAGATTCCGGAAATATTTCTGAGTTTTATACTGGTAATCGAACGAAAAAAAATTAATTCAAAATCTGAATTCGCACATTTGTATCTTGATGATCAAATCGTGTTCTTATTATTAACTGTACACGTGTTAAATCGGAGAGAATCTGTTTATTATTATTGTCACGTGTTGTGACAATTTTACAGGACCCGTTGACACGTGTGATACAGATCAGATTGTTTGAATGATAATATCTCGCTTTTGTTCTTATTATAAACATTTGCTAAAGTGTGTATGTCGTTTAATTAATTAAAAATTTACACAGCCAGATCGGTAAGACACTACACGAACTAAGACATTTTCCGTTTATATGTACCATGATAGCAAATACAACACATCACTTCATACAATAAAAGTAGAAATACTCGAATTTCAGAAAATATTGATAAAGAGAACATTATCCTAAAGATTGTTTTTATTTTATGCTTATTAAGGGATATGAAATTCTTGAACTAATTTAAATATAGAAGATATTCCTTTTTGTTCATTGTATTAAAGAAATTGTATTTCTTCAGAATTGCTTCAGTATATGCAATATGTTCTAAGTTTCACCAAATGAACTTTAAAAAGTAAAAAAAATAAAAAATTGTTGAAGAATGCACGACTAGTTGTATTGCATACTTAATTCAGACAAAAGCTAAACATATAACAACAAATGATTTTTTGCAATTGTACAATGTATGTGAACCACGTCAAGCAAGAAATTGAGAACGCTATTTGCTGTTTGCAAATCGTGTCATTCTAAAATTAATGCGAACTTCGAATTCTTTGCAGCGGCATGTGCAGCGGCATCCATTGATGTTGAATGAGACTAGCATATATCCCTGTGAAACTGTCACACGATTTGATTTTAGAAATGATACAGAGTTGTCATTAATATAGACTGTCACACGAGTTTATGTTAAAAATGATGCGGAGTTTTCATTAATATCGACTGTCACGCGATTTGATGTAAGAAATGATAGATAGTTTTCATTTATATAGCCCGTCACACTATTTGATGTTAGAGATTATAGAGTTTACATTAATATTGACTGTCACGCGATTTGATGTTAGAGATTATATAGAGTTTCATAAATATTGACTGTCACGCGATTTGATGTGAGGAATGATGCAGAGTTTTTATTAATATTGACTGTCACGCGATTTGATGTTAGAGATAATACATAGTTTTCATTAATATTGACTGTCACGCGATTTGATATGAAGATTGATGCAGTTTTCATTAATATTGAATGCCACGCGATTTTATGTAAGAAATGATACAGAGTTTTCATTAATATTGACTGTCACAATGATACAGAGTTTTCATTTATTTTTACTGTAACACGATTTGATGTGAGAAATGATATAGTTTTCATTAAAATTGACTGCCACACGATTTGATGTGAGAAATGATAGAGTTTTCATTAATATTGACCGTCACACGATTTGATGTTAGAAATGATGCAGAGTTTTCATTAATATTGACTGTCACACGATTTGATATGAGAAATGATGCAGAGTTTTCATTAGTATTGCCTATCACACGATTTGATGTTAGAAATGATGGAGAGTTTTCATTAATATTGACTGTCACACGATTTGATGTAAGAGATGATATAGAGTTTTCAGTAAAATTGACTGTGACACGATTTGATGTGAGTAATGATACCGAGTTTTAATTAATATTGACTGTCAAACGATTTAATGTTAGAAATGATACAGAGTTTTCAGTAAAATTGACTGTCACACGATTTGATGTGAGAAATGATACCGAGTTTTAATTAATATTGACTGCCACACGATTTGATGTTAGAAATTATACAGAGTGTTCAGTAATTTTTTTTTCTGTTTCAATGTTTTTATTCAAATAATAATTTATGTATATACAACCAATTTACAAAGACATGCACACGCCTATACTTATTTTACCATATGTCGTTCTTATTTTACCATATGTCGTTCTTATTTTACCATATGTCGTTCTTATTTTACCATATGTCGTTCTTATTTTACACAAAGAAAGCATGTTTACAACACAATCAATTGTTATTTTGATTCAAATATGCAAATTACAAAAAACTAAATCAATAAAGTAAACACAATTTGCAAGTTTCATGTATAATGATGGTTGCTAGGTTAACAGCATTTTTTAAAATGCAATTATTAATTTCCTAATATAATGGGAGTTGTTAGGTTAACAATTTGATGTTAGAAATGATACAGAGTTTTCAGTAATATTGACTGTCACGTGATTTGATGTGAGAAATGATACCGAGTTGTCATTACTATATTTTTTTTCATCACGTTTCCAAATGGGTTGTTATTATCTGTTTCTGTACATATGTGGATGAATAAATCTTCTCTAAATCGCACTAATCGCCCGATTGTTTAAATAATGCGAAATATGTTGAAAAAAAATACAACAACATATAAACCCCACTCACCCTGTAGAATTTTCCGTGAAATTTCAAAGCATTCGGTTTTAGCGCCGCCTCGGAAGTAGCATTGGCTCGTAATGTATGCAAAAAGAGGTGGCGCCCGTGATTACCGGCCGTGAAAGTAACTTAAAAAAAAACCAATGTATAGGATTATGTTGTCTTTTCAATATTTTCTGAAAGTCAAGTATTTCAACTTTTATTTTATGAAGTGATGTGTTTTTGCTATCATGGTAAATATTTATTAACGGAAAATGTCTAAGTTCGTGTAGTGACTTATCGCGCAAACTGTGTAAATATTTAATGAAATGATATACACACTTTAGCAAATGTTGCTAATTAAAACAAAAGCGAGATATTATCATTCCAACAATCTGATCAATATAACACGTGTCAACGGGTCCTGTTAAATTGTCACAACAGGTGACAGTAATCATAAACAGATTCTCTCCGATTTAACACGTGTATAGTTAATAATAAGCACACGATTTGATCATCAAGATAAAAATGTGAGAATTTAGATTTTGAATTAAATTTCCGTTCAATTACCGGTATATAACTTAGAAATATTCCCAGAATCTCCATTCATCCACTTGTCGTAAGTAATAACACTGGTTCAAACATGAATGTAGCAAAGAAAATCAGAAAATCCGTATATAAAGCTATACGAAAGATTCGAAACCAACCAACCGGAAATGCAAGTGGACGTGAAAAGCTATTGGAACCAAAAGATGGAAAAGTAGCCATCTTAAAGAAATTTCTTGTCGATATTTTAAATAGAAAAAAATCTCAACGACGATACGAAAATCCCTTCAAACGATTTGAAACAGACACTGAAAAAAGCGGTGCTACAATATCTGCATTAAAAGTAAGCAGTCAGAAAATGCCAAATAATTATTATACGCAAAGCAAGCATAAAACAGCTACAGCGATTGCTGACGTCACGACCGGAAGCAAAACGTCGGATTTAAATACGGCGACGCAAAAACGCGCAACGAAGATGACATGTCGTCGGACTATATGCTTCGATCGGGGAACGCCGACGGAACGACCTGGATCTAAGAGATGCCAACAAGCCGACGGCGATTCTGATTTAAAGATAAATCGGCAGCATTCTTTAGCAAGACGCCGAAGTGAAATCTCGAAAATCGCTCCCGTCTGCATCAGAATCCGAAAGACTCCGCAAACAAAACACAGACGAAGGTCAAGGTCATGTTGCTGTCGCGGAAGAACCTGTTGTAGAAGGCAAACTTCCGCTGCACGATCTGACCGACCCCGACATGGTTTGCAGAAGGACAGAACGGACGATTCGGAAGGTGGAATTGGTGACATTCAGAATTCTGTCCTGGACAAAGGTTTTCTGCAGCATGACAGTCGCCTCTTTGACGACAGGCGTCGCTCCATCGTGGACGTCTTAAATACAGGATATATCGCTTTCGACGGCAGCCTAGTCCTGACCGACGATACAATCTCGACGAGATTTTTCTCGAAGCTGAGCAACACGTCATTGTGCAACCCCGCGGTTTATTCAAATGTATCACATCTGGAATCTATGTCTCACATCGACAGCGATTGCACTGCGAGCTCTCACGTTTCCGACGAAATCGACGGCACAATGAAAAAAGCCTACGTTGCCGTCGCCAACGGCGGATTCAGCTATGGATACATGCGTGAGTTATGTGACGTCACCATGGAAAGATGTGACTACGAGACATTTGCAAGTGACGTCAGCAGTTTTGAAGAGACCGGACACGTTATATGACGGGGCATATTATTTACTAGTATTTGATGTGCTGAATCTTTCGTTTAGGAGTATTACGTGCATGCAAATATATTGAATACTGAGTACATGTAGATCTATACCGATTTTTGCAATATTACAAATCCCAGACCAATGATCAGCCATGGTTCTAGATTTATGAACATTTGCACAGGAAAATATATGTTCTTTTAAACGTGTTTTGTTTTGTATATGCACTTTATTAGTATAACTTTATTCATCTACATGTGATACCGAAAAATGTAGTTTATATTTAATATTTTAACAGATTGGTTGCATATTTTTGTTGTAATAAATGTTATTATTTATGAAGGCATTCAGTTAATTTGTCATGCTGGCTTTTTTCCTAATGAGCCAACGTTTGTGCATAAACTGTTGTTACAAAAACATTTTCAAAACACACGTCGTTGTTCACGGTAACCGGTCATAATTTATAAGAGCTTATTTGCATACATAAATTAATGAGCTCCTACTATGTCGACAATAATCCATTTTACCATGGATGTATACAAACAAAGTATAGGTCCCTGTTTTACTATATCGAATTATTGATGGAGAATTTGATATTTACATCCATTTAAACATAACAGACCAGAACATAAGGTATTTGCACACTTCTCCTCATTTCTAACTGTATTTTCTATCGCAATAACAACAAATATTCACACCCTCATCTACTCGCCAAGACGGCATTTTGCCCAGTTTTCTCAAAATACGACACATATTTGGATAGTAATTAGGTTAATTTGTAAAAAAAGAAACTCTAATTTGACATTTAAAGAAACTAATTACAAAGACCTTTTATAATAAATAAAGTAATTATCAACTCTACATGGGAGTCGACGGACTTAAAGGTGCCGCGTTAATGGAAATATAAAACACTGTTGTTTTTGTTATTCACACAAATTAATATCAAAGAAACAAGATCCCTATAAAAAATGTAAATAAATGACAATGCCACAACATTTTTAACTTCTATTGATAACAAACGTGTTACAGGTTGTGTCTTGGATCATGAAAGTGCTGCATTGTGGATATATTTAAAACCGCTTCTAAGTGAATATTTAGAACGTTACTGGAATACTCTCAAATTGTGTTGCGTGTGGAATTTTGGAACCATGCCACTGAGAAACGGCAAAAAATGGCACACGCAGCCAACGGTAACGTAAATTATTTAACCCATTAATGTCTAGTGGACTTACCAATCCTTCTAAATTGGATCAATTTATTTCCAAAATTAGGGATGTCTTGTATATTTATTTCTATCTTTAGAATATTTCTTACAGAAATTTCTTTCAGCAAACAGCGCAGACCCGGATGAGACGCCGCATCATGCGGCGTCTCATCCGGGTTTACGCTGTTTGCCAATTCCTTTTTTCTAGACGCTAGGCATAAATGGGTTAATATATAATTAATAATGAATTACCCACAAAAAGTGTCGTTCTTATGCGTGGTTATTTAAGTCTCTCCTTTAAAATCAAACGAATTTAATTGTAAACTTACAACGACGTCAAATATCAGAAGCTGTTTGTTTTTCTAACAGTATCGTTCTTTCTTACTGAAATACAACCATATAACCGGAAAACAGTAGTAATTGTATTTCCGATCATGATTGAGCAATATTAGTGTTTACACCATCATTATAAGTAAAAACTAATCTTTACAGGCAAAGGCCAGACAACCAGCTAGGGTCATTTCCAGGATATCTCCAGCTTCTGCCTTTCCAGCTTCTGCCTCGACCCAGCCACCGACCGATTTTGCACCCACGACTATGATCCAGGAAAGAACGACCCAGACTTCAGCAGAGATGACGACGACGAACACCACCGATGAATGGCTGATGTCAACACTCAACCAGATCCTCAACAGCAAAATGATTATGTTGCGTGACCTCGAAGAAAGTATTCGGCACCAATTTGAAGCACAGATAAGAGAAAAACACGCACAACTTATAGAGATAATGAAGCTACGGGAGATGGTAGAGACGATGATGGGTATCCTAGCCCAACGGGCGTAAATAGGTTTCCTTATTGAATTGATGTAGTTTGTTGCTGTATGTATGTCTGTGGGGTCGCCATTACTGTGCGTATGTATGACTATACTGATTGATTTGATGTAGTTAGTTGCTGTATGTATATCGTGTGTAAGTAAGACTATCCTAATTGATTCGATGCAGGGACCTATATGACTGCCCTTATTGATTTTATGTTTGTTTCTGTATGTTTGTATGTGTGTATGTATGACTATCCTTATTGAGTTAATGTAGTTTGTTTCTGTGTGTATGTCTGTGTATGTATGGCTATCGCTATTGATTTTATGTTGTTTGTTTCTGTATGTATGTCTGTGTGTATGTATGACTATCCTTTTTGATTTGATGAAGTTTGTTTCTGTATTTATGTCTGTGTGTATGTATGACTGTCCGTATTGATTGTAGTTTGTTTCTGTATGTATGTCTGTGTGTATGTATGACTATCCTTATTGATTTTATGTTGTTAGTTGTTGTATGTATGTCTGTGTGTATGTATGACTGTCCTTATTGATTGTAGTTTGTTTCTGTATATATGTCTGTGTGTATGTATGACTGTCCTTATTGATTGTAGTTTGTTTCTGTATATATGTCTGTGTGTATGTATGACTGTCCTTATTGATTTGATGTAGTATGTTTCTGTATATATGTCTGTGTGTATTTATGACTATCCTTATTGATTTTATGTTGTTTGTTTCTGTATATATGTCTGTGTGTATGTAACTATGTATGAATGTCTTTATTGATTGTACTTTGTTTCTGTATGTATTTCTGAGTGTATGTATGTATGACTATCCTTATTAATTTGATGTAGTTTGTTTCTGTATGTATGTCTGTGTGTATGTATGACTATCCTTATTGATTTGATGTAGTTTGTTGCTGTATGTATGTATGACTATTCTTCTTGATTTGATGTAGTTTGTTTCTGTATGTATATCTGTGTGTATGTATGATTATCCTTATTGATTGTATGTTGTTTGTTTCTGTATGTATATCTGTGTGTATGTATTACTGTCCTTATTGACTGATGTAGTTTGTTGCCGTATGTATGTCTGAGTGTTTGCATGACTGTCCTTATTGATTGTATGTTGTTTGTTTCTGTATGTATGTCTGTGTGTATGAATGACTGTCCTTATTGATTTGAAGTAGTTTGTTGCTGTATGTATGTCTGTGTGTTTGCATGACTGTCCTTATTGATTGAAGTAGGTTGTTTCTGTATGTACGTCTGTGTGTATGTATGACTGTCCTTATTGATTGAAGTTTGTTTCTGTATGTATGTCTTTGTATCTGTATGACTGTCCTTATTGATTTGATGTAGTTTTGTTTCTGTATGAATGTCTGTTTGTATGTATGACTATCCTTATTGATTTGATGTAGTTTGTTTCTGTATGTATGTCTGTGTGTATTTATGGATATCCTTATTGATTTGATGTAGTTTGTTTTTGTATGTTTGTCTGTGTATATGTATGACTGGCATTATTGACTGATGCAGGTTGTTTCTGTATTTATGTCTGTGTGTTTGTATGACTATCCTTAATGATTTTATGTTGTTTGTTTCTGTATGTATGTCTGAGTGTATGTATGACTGTCCTTATTGATTTGATGTAGTTTGTTTCTGTATGTATGTCTGTGTGTATGTATGACTGTCCTTATTGATTGTTGTTTGTTTCTGTATGTGTGTCTGTGTGTATGTATGTTTGTCCTTAATGATTTTATGTTGTTTGATTCTGTATGTTGTCTGAGTGTATGTATGACTGTCCTTATTGATTTGATGTAGATTGTTTCTGTATGTATTTCTGAGTCTATGTATGACTGTCCTTATTGATTCTATGTTGTTTGTTTCTGTATGTATGTCTGAGTGTATTTATGACTGTCCTTATTGATTTTATGTTGTTTGTTTCTGTATGTATGTCAGAGTGTATGTATGACTGTCCTTATTGATTGATGTATAATGTTTTTGTATGTATGTCTGTGTGTATGTATGTCTGTGTGTATGTATGACTATCCTTATTGATTGATGTAGTTTGTTTCTGTATGTATGTCTGAGTGTATGAATGACTGTGTGTATGTATGTCTGTGTGTATGTATGTCTGTGTGTATGTATGACTGTCCTTATTGATTGATGTAGTTTGTTTCTGTATGTATGTCTGTGTGTATGTATGTCTGTCCTTATTGATTGTAGTTTGTTTCTGTATGTATGTCTGTGTGTATGAATGACTGTCCTTATTGATTGATGTAGTTTGTTTCTGTATGTATGTCTGTGTGTATGTATGTATGTGTGTATGTATGACTATCCTTATTGATTTGATGTAGTTTGTTTCTGTATGTATGTCTGTGTGTATGTATGACTATCCTTATTGATTTGATGTAGTATGTTTCTGTATGTATGTCTGTGTGTATTTATGGATATCCTTATTGATTTTATGTTGTTTGTTTCTGTATGTTTGTCTGTGAGTATGTATGACTATCCTTATTGATTGATGTAGTTTGTTTCTGTATGTATGTCTGAGTGTATGTATGACTGTGTGTATGTATGTCTTAGTGTATGTATGACTGTGTGCATGTGTGCGTTTGTATGTTTATTGCGTGTAAATGAACTACAGTTTTTCATCTTGTTTATCCTTGACACATGTACATGTATGCCGGCAATACAATCTCACCATAAATGGATTTTTTTGTTTGCAAATTTGCATAAATTCTATGCGCATGTAAATTTTATTGCTCAGTGATTGGCATCTATCGTAGCGCCGTCATATCATATACTAGTATATAAATATATATGTCGTGTTCTGAGAAAACTGGCAAACTGCTTGGGCGTAAATTGTCATCCCAGATTAGCCTGTGCAGTTCGCACAGGCTAATCAGGGACGACAATTTCCGCTTTTATGACATGTTTTGTTTAAATGAAGTCTCTTCTTAGCAAATATCCAATTAAGGCGGTAAGTGTCATCCTGGACTAGCATGTGCGGACTGCACAGGCTAATCTGGGATGACAATTTACGCACAAGCATTATGCCCAGTTTTCTCAGAACACGACACATATAATTATATATTTTCTGCATCACGTAATGCATAATAATAATGTATACAATAAGTGAAACGCTACATGTTTTTATCACAAAATTAAGAATTAAAAGAAAACAAAATATGTATCGAAATGAACAAATAATATGTAAACAAATGTTGACTCGCCAACATCATCAAATGACTTCGAAACATATAAAAAAAAACACGTTTTCGAAGGGATCTTAATATTGTGATATTGAATAAATTAATAAATGTATCGCGTTCTGAGAAAACTGGGCATAATGCATGTGCGTTAAGTGTCGTCACAGATTAGCCTGTACAGCACAGGCTAATCAGGGACGACACTTTCCGCCTAAATTGGATTTTTGCTTCGAAGAAATTTTATTGAAACTAAAAATGTCATTAAAGCAGAAAGTGTCGTCCCTGATCAGCATGTGCGGACTGCACAGGCTTTTCTGGGACGACACTTTACGCACAACATGCATTATGCCCAGTTTTGTCAGAACGCAACTCACATGTATTAATCACAATATACATATTCATTCGTATACGTTTTTTAAATATGTATCGCAATGGACTTGCTTTTTTGAACAAAGAACAGGTATACAAATATTTATATATATTTTGAGAAAAATAATCATTTTGAATCGAAATTTCTAAAGATATTTTTTTAATTTCCAACAGATGTTGTGATGTATATACCCGTTGAACACGTTTACTCTTTTTGAGTGGTTTTGTACATATGTATAATGATTTTGTACTGCTTGTCTGTGTTTTTACGTAGACAAGTGAGAAATTAATAAACTAGTCTGTCTGTCTGTCATAGTCACTCGCTAACATGACATAATATGATCTTTTCGCATGACAATGATATAAACATATCACTGAATTTAATACTTACTGCGGGTGTCTCGAACTTTTATTCGAATCAATAATGTAACAATAGAAACAGGAAATCACTAAAGTATGATATCAAGTAACATGTAACATGTTTATATGTCATTATTTTTGGCAAGCTAGATATGTACACAAACGAGAAAGCGTTTTCGAAATGTTAACAAAACATTCTTTAAATGAAAAAAAACAAGTGAAAGTTCATGTGGACACAATAGAAAAAAAACATGAAGTATGAAACGCAAACTATACTAACACTCGAGGTAAGACATGTTTGTTGTATAGGTCCCTGGATTATAGACACAGACATGCATACCGAAAAAAACTACATCAAATCAGGGTAAACAGAAGAGAAAATAATGGCGTTGTTTACGATGAAGTAATACATAAAACACATACGTGAACTTTGCAAACATTAAAGGTCAGCAATATCGAAATGTACATGTTCATTCACATTAACCTGTACCTGTATAAATCACCGCGAACCACCGAGACCGCGATGGTCCGACATGTATCGATTTCCAGATCACGACCGCGGTGCTCACCCACTGTCACCGCGATTTATCACGGTGGAAACATTTTCAGGGCCCGTATTCACCAACCAATTCTGAGACTTAAAGGGACTTGTTCACAGTTTATCAAGATGATAATTTTTCAACTTTTTGTCACAGATTCAAGAAAAAAATGAAGAATGTACACCAGTGTGCATAATAACAATAATGCCGCAGACTTATACTGAAAATACACTTTCGTTAACGAAAAATCATCGTTAGAACTTGATAAAATCGTAAAGCGTCTAAGACGCGAAACGATCTAAAAATTTCGATTTCTTTTTTATCGTTATATTTTGTTACAACACATGGATAGCTATACAAAGTATAAAATAAATGGCAACCCATTTGAAGACGGCTGGTCAGATCCGCACATAATGTACTCGTAGAGATTAAACGACGACCCGAACATAAACTCTGAATTACACACATACACACGTGAAGACGGATTGCTAAGTGGTTTCGGCGCTTGGCATTTACTCCATGGGTCAGTGGTTCGAGCCCTGGTGTGGTTAACTTTTTTTTAAACTTTTATTTACGTTGTTATATTGTTTTATCAATTTAAAGCATTTAATGACAAACTTCAAAACATGCCAAAATCTGTGAACAAGTCCCTGTAAGTCTAAGAATAAAGAATATTCTTTAAGTTGGAATATTCAAGAATTGCTTAAATTTTGAGTAAGACTTGGCATTAACTGCCTCTATCTACATCATTCGTCATGTATAATATTTTGTTGATGACATAATCACCAGTATAAGCATGTATATAATCCAACTTAGTGCGTATTTTTCTTGGTACTAAGTCTATTCTTTATTCTTAAGTCTTAGAATGGGTTGGTGAATACGGGCCCAGGTCACGGTGATTGTCTACGCTGATGGCATTTGTCTACGGTGGGACTGTGTTTGAGACAGAAATCACGGAAGACGTACTTTGTTGTTTGTTTTTCTGTGTTCGGAGTACTTGGAGTACCTGGGGTATGGGGCCCGGGTAGCCTATGTGGGGAGCGCTTGTAACAACCATTACGCGAACCGGACAACCAATAAGCAAACGAATGACGAAGTGTGTAATTCTGTTGTTGTTGTTGTTGATATTGCGCGTTAATATGGTGTTTAACGGGACGTGTTCACAGATCAAAATTCACAATTTTATTTTGTTTTGCATAACTGTCCAACAGAAAGAAAGGACATACAAAAATATCCGCCACATGTACACGATTTCCTCTATAATGAGAATGTCGTTTATAATTTATTATTAATTATGAAAACATAATCATCATCATGCCAATCTTAATGTATGTCTATGTTAGTTTTCGCTTTTTATAAATGATAATTATCAGATTATTGAGATCGATGCTTTAAACAGTTGCGAATGCCAATCTGTTGTTTGTTGTGTTTTTAGGGTTAAATTCCAGGTGCTTTCTCGTTAACGGCAACACAAAAAAGATAATAAAAAAATGTTGTATATAACATAACGACAAAAAAAGTGTCAAGCTGTTTCCTTTCATTATCTACCTAATCGATATGATCCCTCATAATATACTACCGAAGTTCCCTTCGTGGGCATACGAATTTAAACAGACGGACAGACAGAGTAATCCGATACACATACAGACTAACGAAAGGGCAGTCGGCCGACCGGGGACCTTTTTTAATGTAAAAACATGATTTCGATTTTAAGATATAACATTGGAGAAATAGTATCATGATGTTATAAACACGCCCTTTTTAAGCTGTACGCTTATATGTGAAGAACTATTGTACGTAGGTAATACATATTTAGCGACAGGTATTCTTTTCAAGTTCTAAGGAGTTGCCTCTTAAACACCGTTTTGTTTTAAAGCAACACAAATTTTGACAAAGACATTTTTTTCTATTTAATTAACGAATTAAAAATTATAACATTTGTACAAAGCATAATATAATATGTGTTCATAATAATAATAATGTTTGTACATATGAATATGTTTATGACAAACAAATAAAATTGTACTTTTTTCTACTTGACCTCGCTCACAAACGCTTCGGACGTTACTGGCGTTACGTTACTGGCCGACTTGTTGGCGTAAGCTCGATATCACGTGATGTGAGAACGCGCTAGACGCTGACTCCTTCTTCGTAGCCGGTATTGTAAGCTTTGTGTCTGTTACGTGAGAATTCGCGAGGTAGTCGCCGTTGGCTAGAAGACTCGCGAGAAAGTGAATCCCTTCAGGTATTATGGCTGTGAAACCATTGAAAATCTGTTTGTCCATTATTGAGAAACATATCGTCAGCATTTCGTTGGGGAAACAACGGATGTTCCGTCAGAAGATATGTGCCAAAATTGAGTTCGTCTGCAATTGAGCGCCGTTTGTAAAACAAACTGCTGAGGACAGGGCAGAGTTTTGCGTCACCTCAGTTCTTGCATGAGAATCGTTGGCTGATTATTTTTGTTCTTCTCGGCGTCGGTAATACGTTGGAGCGGAAGTACGACTTCTATATTGGTTTCTCTATTGACAACAGAAAATAGAACTTCGTCGGCGTTTGATGGCTGACTCACGACCAACCCCCTGGTTTTGTGTATTGAACACTTGTTTCATATCTGAGGTTTCATTTCGTCCTATTCGCGCGCTGCAAGAATGAGCTGTCTGTCTTTTCCTATCATCGTCGTCAGTCTGTCTGCATCTGCTAGATCGACGTTTATCCGAACGAATGTCTTGGCAACCAGGCGTCATAACACAAAGACTTGGGGTCTCTGATCCACTGCCCGATGTTTCAATGCCGGACGCAACTTCAACATGCGGTGAATCACGCCAATTTGCGTGTCTCTGAGTTTGTTGGTTGGATTTCGTTTGATATATATGATCATGCACCTTTACGGTGTAAATAACGTTAACCAGTTTCTCGTCTGCGTATTTCACGTGTTTAAACGGGTTCTCGTACTGCCTGCGAGATTTCAGTCTTTTCAGTTTAGCCGCCAGAAATTTCTTTACTCCAGTTAATTTGCTGTGTTTCGGCTCGGGCAGCTCCTTATAACCACTGGTACATCCGGTTTTGTGTTTACGAATTTTGCGCACAGCTTTTGTTACCGATTTATTGATTTTGTTTGAAATGACCATTTTCACTGTCTCCTGTTGAATGAAGATATATTTTATGACGTTTCTGTTCTTATATACGTTTTTTTGTCAGACACTTCTGCGTTATTTACATTACAGATTTTTATCAAAACGTTTATATGGCGTGTCGCTAATTACTCTCGTATGGTGGAGCGATATCCGTGTCTAATGATCGTCTCGAGGTGTGACAATTATATGGGGCTGTTGACACGTGTGTTGCATATCAGATAATGCGTAATCTCGCGATCTGTTTTGATGATATCTTTGATTCTTATTGACACGTGGGAAGGAGACTGGTGCATAGGGGATTATGATCATTTTAGCTCGATTTTTTTCGAAGAAAAGTCATGCTATTCTACTCGACCCGATTTGGCGTCCGAGCATTTTTATGGACGACCGCTTGTAACAGATACACCACACCAGATTAAAAAAAATAATTGCAGCAACTTTAATAATTATCTGTATATTATTAACAACTTACGCGATAGGCAAATCGATGCAAATCCTATTAAAGATACGGACCACTATTTCTTAAGAGCCCACTCTTCCAAACCCAAGGTTTTCGATTGTTTACTTGCACCCGTCCATTAACGTCCCATTAAATTATTATTTGCCTATCCCGAGCAGTGGCATTTATGATTACATGGCTATTCAGCGAAGTTTAACGGTATATAAATTAACAGAAACAGATTTAGTAGTTGACTCGTGAACGTTATGTTTCTCAATAATCACCATTTATAACCTACCGTCGCAATTAGTAAGCTGGTTGTATTGTGGAGGAATGTAATCCATATTCATTCCTGATTGGATTGTGAAGGAATGTAATAAATAGTCATTCCTTGTTGTATTGTGGAGCAATGTAATCAATATTCATTCCAGGTTGTATTGTGGAGGAATGTATCAAGATGCATTCCTGGTTTTATTTGTGGAGGAATGTAATACATGTTCATTCCTGATTGTCGAGTGAAGGAATGTAATCAATTATCAGTCCAGGTTGTTTTGTAGAGGAATGTAATTCATGTTCATTCGATGTGGTATAGTGAAAAACGGTAATCAATATTCATTAGCATGGAGAAAAGTTATTTATATTCATCCATGGTTGTAGAGTGGATGAGTGCAGTCAACATGTATTCCTTTTTATAAAGTGCAGGAGTAATAATAATAATTATTATTGGTTGTATTCATAAGAATGTAATCAATATTTATTCGTTGTTATATTTTGCAAAAATTATCAATATTAATTACTGGCCGTAAAGTGAAAGAATGTTATCAAAAAGTAACTAATATTCATTCCCGGTTTTAGAGTGGAGGAGTGCATCAATATTCATTCATTGTTGTAGAATGGAGACAAGTAATTTACATTAATTTCTGCTGGTATAGGAGGAGGAGTTTAAACAATATTCATTCCTGGTTGTAGTGTTTAGAAAGGTAATTTATAATATTCCTGGTCATAGAGTGGAGATGTGTAATCAATATTCCTTCCTGGTTGTAGTGTGTATGAATTTGTGGTTGCTTTGGTTATAGAAAAAAAAATTGGAGCGTGCCATAACTAAAACGTACGTTAGCTTGGTTGCTGAAACTTAGGGAAGTCCTATTTTTTCTCCGACAACATTAACTCGTTGGCAACTGCTGCTTCGTCTGTGACAAACTCCTTGTAAAAAGTTTGACCCAACCCTTTTTATTTTAAATATTCATATGTTGTGCGTTCAATTGATACTGTTTGTACTGATTTGTATTCATAGGTCATAACATTGATTGCAATAATATATTATTACACTGAAACGTTTATGTCATGTATAACAAATTGCGAGCCGCTATAACTTTAAAATGGCGATATTAAAGTTGTCGTTTTTAATGCAGCAACTTAGAAAGAACATCGAACTCAAAGATATTTCGGGCAAAGAAATGCTAGCAATGGATGTTTTTTTCTGCATGTATCAAATTTCTTAAAGAAGACTTGTTGCAAAACGTTAAGACATCATATAATTGGGCGACGGAAACAGACATTCGCTGAGTCTTAACAGTGCCGGCTATTTGGAATGATGTCGCAAATCAATTTATGCGTGAAGCGGCGGTAAAGGTATATTTAATTATAACAAAATGTTATAATAAAAAATAGTGAACACTAATAATTGTATTAATAATTATATTACAACAATAATACTTAATTTAACAACAACTATCTTAATTGTATGCGCAGGCAGGAATATCAGAGGAAAAATTGATTACTGCTTTGGAGCCAGAGGCAGCATCATTTTGCTGCAGACATTTACCGATGTCGGCAATGAACGATGGCGCGAGCTTCGTTCCCTTTCAGCCGAAATAAAAGTATCTCGTATTCGATGCAGGAGGTATACGTATTTTTAAAATCTAATGCACGTATAAGACATAAGTTATGTTTTTGGCTTAAACTTCCAAACAGAGCAAATGAGTAGTGTTTATTCCCACTTCCGGCGCATTTCAGTATTTTTGCTTGTCACCATGCAGAACAGGCGTAGTATTCCGGGTGTCCGATATTTGCCCCATCAACAGACCACACTTAAATTGTTCACGTTCAAATTCTAAATATTCAATGTGAATATAAATGCTTGAGATTTAAATTATGCTTTACAATAAATCCCAGTTTTCACGAGTCTAGTGAGTTGACTAGGTAAGAGAGATGGTGCATTTCCCGGGTGCGCACCTAATGGATCTTCCTGACATTTTAGATTTTAGAAAATCTTACACATGTAACATAAGCTCAGGCAAGTTTAAAGTAAAAATCATTTTGAGTTTGTAGAATTTTTTTACACACGTACGCACACAAGTACGCACACAAGCACAGAAGGACACAATATCGCACACACACACACACACACACACACACACACACACACACACACACACACACACACCACACACACACACACACCACACACACACACACACACACACACACACACCACACACACACACACACACACACACACACACACACACACACACACACACCACACACACACACACACACACACACACACACACACACACACACACACACACACACACACACCACACACACACACACACACACACACACACACACACACACACACACCACACACACACACACACACACACACACACACACACACACACACACACACACACACACACACACACACACACACACACACACACAACACACACACACACACACACACACACACACACACACACACACACACACACACACACACACACACACACACACACACACACACACACACACACACACACACACACACACACACACACCACACACACACACACACACACACACACACACACACACACACACACACACACACACACACACACACACACACACCACACACACACACACACACACACACACACACACACACACACACACCACACACACACACACACACAACCCACACACACACCACACAACACACACACACCACACACACACACACACACACACACACGCACGCACGCACGCACGCACGCACGCACGCACGCACGCACGCACGCACGCACGCTTGCACGCACGCACGCACGCCACACACACACACACCACACGCACGCACGCACACACACACACACACACACACACACACATACTTTCGCCTGAAAATTAGGTGGTACCGTTGACATCGCCGTCCATCAAGCCATCTTTGGAGCAGGCATAAAAGAGATCTTCGCAGTCAACGGAGGTGACTGGGGTGGAACGTATGTGGATAAGGCATTCAGGTATATCTGTGCTACTGAACGATTGTTGAAATACTAGGAATATGAATAAATCAAACCTACATATGAAATTCACATATTAATTTTGTTCACATTAAAATTAGTATGCTGTAAATAAATTTTACGTCTTTAACGTGTTAAATTATCGTTATTCAAATACAGTTTGACAAACAAATTTTTATGTGCAATCAATAAATAATACACAGGCAATTCTTAGAAGAAATTAATGGAGTTGATATTATTGACGAATTCAAAAAGAAGCAACCATCTGACTACATGGATCTCTTCAGAGAGTTTGAAATTCGAAAAAGAACGTTTATACCTTCCAAGAGTGATGCATTTACTATGAAACCACCCATTGCATTAAACAAAATGTTTAAGAAAAAACACAACAAACATATAAAAGAACACATACAAACAACCCCACAGTATATTAACACAGTAAAATGGATAGGTGATACAATTAAGATTGATCACACAGTTGGAGAAGGCTTTTTCGAGCAGGCTTGCGAACAGGCAGCACAGCATCTTCAAAAACTATTTTCAAAAGATGAATTACAAGACGTAACAACTGTACTCATGGTAGGTGGATTCTCCGAGTCAGGATTGTTGCAAAAAATGATTGCTGACGTCTTGTCTTCAAACATCAATATAATTACTCCACCGGATCCAAGTCTTGCTATTTTAAAAGGTGCAGTGATTTTTGGTCACGATCCTTTTGTTATGAAAGAGCGACGTTCTAGATTTACTTATGGTGTCAAAATGTCCATAGATTTTGTGACCGGCAGTCATCCAGAAACGAAAAAAAATCACGAAAATCGACGGAAAAGAGTTTTGCACAGATCGTTTTGGCGTTCATGTTACGGCTGGACAAGAAGTGGCTTTAAGTAGCAGCAACGTGGTCAAAACATACATCCCAATATGTAGAACTCACTCAGATATTATATTTGAATTTTACGCTTCGACGGACACAAACCCGTCCTACATTACGGATCCAAACTGTAGAAAAATAGGACATCTTATCGTTGACGTCGCTTCGTCTGGTGATGACCTTTCTGTGATCGTGAAAATGATTTTTGGTGACACTAAGTTACGCGTTGAAGCAGTCGAAAATGCAACTCAAAAGCCGTCGAGGTGTACTCCAAATTTCTTGGGGAAAACTATTGTATTCGTATTGATTGTTGCAACTTAAATGCTAACCGCATTATTGGGGCGTTTTAAAAGCATTGTCTGAGTCAATCAAGACTCATAAACACGAAAAGTGCACCTATTTAGAGTTTTACTCACGTGCAGGGGAATTTAAAGTACAATTATATGGCCAATTGATAACGACACGTGTATTATTATTTCCGTTCTGCATAGGTTAAGTAGGCATGACAAATTAAGATTAATATAAAAATAACTGCGTTTAATAGTTTGAAATATTATTAGTTTGCATGTGCATCTGATTTGTGTAATCTGACTTTTAAACGGTGTGTTCCGACTTCCTACTGAGATAAATCATGTTGATCTATTTGATTCTGGGTTCTGACTTCTTGTCAACAAGAAGGGATTGAGCTGATGCTTATATGTGTCTTGTTCTGAGAAAACTGGGCTTAATTCTGTGCGTAAAGTGTAGTCCCAGATTAGCCCGTGCAGTCCGCACAGACTAATCATGGACGACAATTTCCGCTTTTATGGTATTTTTAAATTTCAAGGAAGTCCCTTCTTATCGAAAATCAAGTTTAGGCGGAAAGTGTCGTCCCTGATTAGCCTGTGCTGACTGCACGGCTAATCTGGGAAGGCACTTTAGGCACATGCATTATGACCAGCTTTCACAGAACAAGACACATTATTAACTTCATTTCATCTAACCTAAAAAAGTTGAACTTCAGTTGCTCTGGTTAATATTTAGCCATTGAGTACAGGTAATGAACTAAATTGAATATATGTTCTCTTTTATTGATGTTAAATCAAATTATAGTTCATTTTTCTTTAAATTAACAATTGTGATTTTTATTAGTTGATTTCTTGGCGTTGGATTCGACATGCTTTTAAACAGGTTTATATTCACTTGCTTCGCAATGACAACTTCAAAAGGGGAAAAATTGTCAATCAATGACAGAGTTGATTAAAAATTGAGTTTCAGTTTAAGCGATAAACAAAAGTACATGGCAATTGTGTAATCAAATCTCGCCTTGGTCTATTTACGAGAGGCGTCCATATCAAAGTTAATTACGCAAAATAAGAATTGAACCAGTTACTAAGTAAGAGTTCAAAATGCGACCAATGACATGCGTAAATAAGCCTACACCTTTTTGGCCACGATTGAAGGGTCTTGTTGATAATATTTTGGTTCAGTTTTCTCAACTCGTCCTTAAAGTAACATAAATATTCAAAATCAAATAATATTTCGCAAAATGTTTTGTGAAATAAAGAAAACCCATTAACAACCAGTGTTCCTTATAGCAATAGCCAAAATGTCAACGCTAGATGTGCTATGGTAACATATCTTTATCGAGATGTAACATGCTCGTGTTTTTGTGGTACAATATATTCCATTTAAATTTCCTGCAACGATATCTATTTTATACGAAACACTTACATGGTACATGAACATGTGTTGAATATATTGTCCCACAAAAACAAAAAAGAGCATTTTGTATCTTGTTACCAGGCCACACCTAGCGTTGAAATTTTGGCTATTACTATACAGAACATTGATGTTTTATGTGTTAACCTTTGTTTTCGAAATATTGTACAAAATATTCGTTGATTTTGAGTATTAAACAAAGTTAACGTTGCGCTCCTGTAGAGGGCGTTTTAGGATTCGCTATATACAAGTGTCCATTGGAGCACCATCCGGAGACTTCGGCATCCATTCTTCACGGTGAATTAAGTTCACTTTCTCCTTCTTACGAAACTGGAGGGTTTGTTTAGATGTGTGAGTTGAGCCACTGCCTTTATGGAACATAATTGACTTCCGATCTTCTGGAAATACTTTTTAAATGTTATTTCGAAGAAACGGTTTATATAGATTGATATTAACTTAAGATCCGTTGTTGATACAACGATTCTTATTTTTTCTCTATAAGCGACACCATTAGCGAAAAAATCTTGCATAATGAAATTAAGTTTGTGGCTTAATCTTTCACCTTTTCTTATGAAGCAAACTTTGCGTCGCCTATCCGACCCACATATCTAGAACATTTTTCATCAGACGTAACAAGATTTCTTCAATCTTCCACATCTTTAATTCATCTATTACTGCCATGATATAGCCCTCCTTTTCTTGATAATACGCTAATGAACTTTGCCTCACTTTTATGCCTCCCTTCGAAGACGAGGGGGTATATTGTTTTGCTGGATGTCGGTCGGTCGGTTGCTCTGTCGGTCGGTCTGTCTGTCGGTAGACCAGTTCGTTGCCGATCAATAACTCATCAACGAATTGACCGATTGGCTTGATAATTCACATGGGCATTGGTCTTGGAAAAAGATTACACATGTTGCAATTGGGGTCACTAGGTCAAAGGTCAATGTCACTGTTACAATAAGAGTGAAAATCGTTTCCTATCATTAACTCGTTTCGAATCGACCGACATGCTTGATACATTCCAAGTGCAGTTGCCTTGGACATTAGATGATTCCTATTTAAATTGGGGTCACTAAGTAAAAGGTAAAGGTCACTGTGACAATATGTATTAAAATCGTTTCCCATAAAAAAAACTCGTCAACAAATTGACCGATTGGTTGATACTTCACATGTGCATTTGCCTTGGATAGTAGATTACCCCTATTTAAATTGGGATCACTATTTCAAAGTCGTGTTTGGGGGCATATGTCTCCGACCGCGGAGCTTTTGTTTATACGGTTAGCTCCCAATATTTTTTTACTTATATTATATATGTATACAGTTTTTAAAGAGGTGTCTAGCATAGACGAGATTTCACTGACTTAACTTCAATACAGATTTTGTTTAAATATAACCTGGGCGCCTCTCGCACTTGTTGACATGTTTACATGTTCCATGACTTTCATTCAATATTCTCCTCCTAATCATAATAAGCTGGACAATTCATTTTGAGAACCGTCTATGAATCAGTTTGGACTGCTTTTGAAGTTTACTAAATACTATTAATGAACATTTTTCACGGTAAAATGTATCTTATAGGTTCATTACAAATCAAAGCCAACATGCATAGACACAATTCCGTATTTATTTATTAGGAGCTGGACTTTCTAAAATATTACACCGTTGTTATGTATCAATAATATTTAAGTTTATTTGACGTCCCAAAAATGAAATGGTTGCTTTGACGGGTACGCTCAATGCATACGTCATGAGTAATAATGTTATGTTAAAACATTTAAGTTATTATACTAAAATCATTTCATACATTGAATGGCACATTTGTAAAAGTACATTCTCCGGTAAAAAAATCATTGTTAGCGAAATAATAACAAAATTACCATTTTTTTGCGGATATGACACACAACTCTAGCCTAATAATGGTACACGGCAGAAATAATTTATATTTTGTGGATCACATTTGTTAATCTCAGTTAAACCAGGCGCTGTAACACAAACAAATAATCCTGCATCAAAATGTCAACTACGTGTAAAGGACAATAGTTCGGAAATGTGTAGATAACTAAGGATTAAAAATGTATATTGCACATCTACGCTTCATAAACATGAACTAGTATTTTACAATCCCCAATATAGCTATATTCATCGCAAAGATTTGCTGGACCTTGAAGTGATGACCTTCATTTTGAGAGACGTGACTTCTAAACATCTACTAATTTTAAAAGCGGGAATAGAAGATATGTAGTAGATACCAGAACAATAAAGGCTAAACTATTGAACTTCCAATGTGACATTAGCCTGTCCTCTACACATCGTATTAGTGACCTTAGCATATAAGCTGAATTCATTAAAACTTATCAAAGGGTATAGGATAGATAGAGCAATCACAAGAATGATCATGGCTAAAAACTATGACATTGAAGCATGTTTGACGGATGCCTTCTTTACTTCTGTTACATAACCTCAACAGTGAGGCTATGTTTTATGAAAATCCTTTAATAGGTGTTGAAGATATAGAGCGCAAACGAAAATGGAGGCTCAAAAGATTGACCTTCAAGATTGGCATTGACCCTGAGTCAGCATAGCTAGCGCGTGCTTTCTGCACATCGACTTAATGAGTAAAAGTTTATTTAAGTGGTTTAATGAAAAACTTTAAAAGGGCATAGAGGATGTATATCAGCCATGAAAGTAGAGGCCGAAGCTTTTGATCTTACAGTAAGAACTTTACCAAAGCTAGAGTGACTGGCTAATGCCTTATGCACACCGTCTAAATAACCTCAACATTTTAGCAATGTTGAATAAAAAATCGTCAATGGATGAAGGATAACACGAGCTGAGATGAAAGCAAAGATATTTAGCATGAAGCATGACATTGACCTAGAGCCGGTATTACTGACTATGGCCTAAACATTGTGGCCACGTTCCACGAAGATCATTCACTGGTAATAGGGACCCGACATAGAGACTAAATAGAGACTCAAACTGCCATTTGCGCATTGCATGAATATCTTTATCATTTGAGGCAAGTTTTATAAAAATCCGTCGAAGGGTATTGGAGACATGAAGCGGACACGAGATTAATACGGACAAACACTGACGGAGTGACGGACGAATGGATAGACGAAAGCCCTTTCTTTATCACACAACCGCTTTGCGGCGTGGGATTAATAAGTTATATATTTTGTTCATGGGCAATTTGCAATTAGTTCGTACCACAAACAAATAACATTATATGCGGATAATCAGACTGAGACCGAGTTACTCAAACATTTTCCTTTACACTATCACAAACATGCATGTAAATGAATTAATATACATACACCATTTGCGAATTATAAAACTTATATATTTTTACGTGTGACACACTATGGGTGCATGGTTATATCTTAAACGTATAGTTAGCTTCATTGAACGTATATCACAAGAATGTATAGCACGGTTGCTGCCCGTGCTGGAGCTCCGACCAACACGGGTACCCTTGACGTATAGAGCTGTCATCACAGTAAGCACTGTAGTTCGAATCGTTGCC